>NC_086445.1:46003422-46107077 GCF_028390025.1 Pseudophryne corroboree
AGAGGATGATGTGTCGCCTTTCTGACCATGACGTGTGGCCTTTTAAAGCCATTTTGCTCTTTGTTCCTCCTTGACGGTTTATGTATGCTGTCGCTGTGACATTGTCCGACAGTATCCTCAAGTGTTGACCCATGACTAGATCTTTGGCTAAGAGAAGCACATTGTAAACTGCTCTCAGTTCGAGAATGTTTATGGGTAACCTGCTCTCCTGTAACGTCCATCTGCCCTGAAACCGATGTTCCTCTAAGACAGTACCCCAACCTCTGAGACTGGCATCCGTTGTCAGGATCCTCCAATCCCAAATGCAGAATCCCTTGCCTGCTGCAAGGTTCTTGTGCAATGACCACCAAATTAAGGAGGTTCATATTTGTGGTGGAAGTCGAATTCTTCGATGTAGAAGCCAGTGCGAACCTGCTCCCTGAGCAATGAGGCTCATCTGGAATGGTCGGGAGTGAAGTCTGCCGTACTGGAGAGCCTCGAAAGACGCCATCTTCCCGAGAAGTTGCACACAGAGGTGTAGAGAAACCGTCTGTGTCCTTAGTAGCTGAGCCACTAGCCTCTGTAAGTCCTGGATCTTGTGCTCTGGTAAGAATACCCTCAATTGTACAGTGTCCAAGATGAGACCTAGGAATTGAATCTGTTGAGTTGGCATGAGGTTGGATTTCTGGAAGTTCACAATCCACCCATGTTGAATGAGAAATTGATGAGAGGTCTGAGCATCCTTGATCAGCTGTTCCTGAGAGGATGCCTTGATCAAGAGATCGTCTAGATAAGGTATGATCATGACCCCTAACAGTCTCAATCCCTGCAACCGTTATTGCCATGATCTTCGTAAAAATTCTTGGGGCCATTCGATGGACCGAATGGCAAGGCCCTGAATTGGTAGTGATCCTTCACCAGTGCAAATCTTAAGTATGCTTGGTGAGGAGTCCAAATGGGGATATGAAGGTATGCATCCTTTATGTCCATGGATACCATGAACTCTCCTTGTTCCAAACCTGCAATGACCAACTGGATTGATTCCATCTTGAATTTGTAGACAGTTAGAAACTGGTTTAAAGCTTTTAAATTGAGTATTGGTCTGACCGTCCCGTCTGGTTTTGGCACGACAAAAAGATTTGGATAGAAACCCGTTCCTCTTTGAGAGTCAGGGACTGGAATAATGACCTCTGATCGTAGCAATCTTTGAATCGCTGTCAATAGTGCCTTCGCTTTCTGAGGACACCGAGGCAATCCTGTTTTAAAGAACGGACTGTGAGGTCTCTGTTGAAAATCCATTTTGTACCCCTGGGAGATAATGTTATTTAACCAAAGTTCTGGTGAGGTTTTGGCCCAGATGTCCCGAAAACCTTCCAGCTGTGCGCCCACCAAGGGGGACCCCAGGTGAGCTGGGAGACCATCATGCCACGGTCTTGTCAGTAGATTTATCCTGCTTTCTGGCTGTTGCCTGTGACCGGCCTCTACCTCGGCCTCCACGTGCTTGTGCACCGAAACCTCTTCCTTGGGTTCGAAAGGACTGATCTAAATGAATTAAACACTGGTCCCGAACAACCTCTCCTAACCTGTGGCGTGGTTCTCATATAAGGCGTAGGAAGAAAGGTGGACTTCCCTGCTGTAGCTTGTGAAAAACACTTGTCTAACTCTGGACCGAAAAGCATCTCTCCCCCAAAGGGGATGGCTTCTACCGCCTTCTTGGAGTCAGAGTCTCCCTGCCATTCTCTAAGCCATAAAATCCTTATAGATGAAATGGCCGATGCAGAGATGTGTGATGCTATCTTGCGAATATCCTTTGAGGCTTGACACAAGTAAGAGGCTGATTCACGAATATGCTCCGCCAGTTGAGTAATCTCTTCAGTAGCCTGTACAATACGTCCAGACCATGCTCCCATGGCCTTGTTAACCCAAGCACAGATGACCGTATGTCTCTGTGCTGCACCTGCTGCTACAAAAATTGACTTTAAAGCTGTGTCAACCTTTCGATCTGAAGCATCCTTTAAAGTCGTCACATTAGGTATGGGTAAGATTGTCTTTTTTGACAACCTTCCTAGGGAAGCATCCACTACTGGTGAGGTCTCCCACTTAGCCATTACAATTTCAGGTAAAGGGTAATTCACTTGAAACCTCTTTGGAAATTGAAAACGTTTATCAAGCTGCTTCCAAGCTTCCTCCATCTGAGTCCAAATCGATGGACAATTGTCTTTTTTCAACCTTAGTTACTATGTTGTTTGGAGAGATTTAGGAACGGGGAACACTGCTAAGCACGGTTTTTGGGATTCGAATAATTCAAAATTCTCTGGCTCCTTAACTTCTTCCACTTTAAAATTTAGGATCTCCTTTACCACTTAAATTAAGGAATCAAGAGCTGTGACTGCCGTGTCTTCTTCCTGACAATCGGCATCTAGGTTAGTTTCAATCAACTCACCTTCTTCTGCATCAATAAGACAAGACCCTCCTCCTCCTCTGATTCTGGTACAATAGGAAGAGGTCTTTGAACTGCCTTGCGCACATTTGTTACTGCTTGTGCGAGCGGCGTTAACCCGATAAGAAATTCTTCCATCGTCTTTGAGAATCCCGAAGCCCATTCCGATTGCTGCTTGCGGGATTCCGCCATCTCCTTGGAGATCCTATCTGCAAGGTTATCTTCCCATGACCCAGATGGAGCGTCCTTGTCTAAGCAGGAATCACACACCCCGGAGCTGCCAACCCGCGTGCTTTTTCGTACAAACATAATAGGCCTTGGAGGTCTTGGTTGGTGCTTTAGACATGTTGACTAAACCCCGTACCAGACTACTTCGCAGCGCTTTCGCCCTTTACTCTAGGAAGAGAAAGACTGTGATACATGACAGAAGCAAAGGTATTGGATTAGACTGGCTGGAAAAAAATTTATATATAAAAGGTAAAAGAAAGAAGGGGGGAAAAAAAACGTAAAAACCAGCCGACTTGCAACCCTCACACACCCAACTGTAAGTCAGTTACGATGTTAGAGTTGGCATTCACTTGCTTCCCTGTATTTTCTTCAGGATCTTTGCATTAGAATTCCTTTGAAAATATAAATTGCAAAATATAATTATTTTTCAGATGATCCTCACAGTACTCAATATATACGTTATGGTAAGAACTTACCGTTGATAACGTGATTTCTCTTATGTCCACAGGTATCCACAGGATAACATTGGGATATGGTTGAGCGACAGCGGAAATGGCACCAACACGGTCACGAGCTTTCTGGCCTCCCAGGATGCATCGGGGCTTCCCCATATAATCCCGCCCACTGACTCAGTCAAATCAGTTCTTTCCACAGCGATTTAGGCAGGAGCATCAGGAAGAAACCTATTGATCTTGGTAAACACCCTGGGTGCTGTTGCTAGCCCGAAGGGCAAAGCTTGAAACTGAAAATGTTCCTGGAGGATGGCAAACCTGAGGTAACTGATGAGACAGTGCTATAGGCACATGTAGGTAAGCATCCTGTACATCCAGAGATATCATGTAATCTCCCGGTTCCATAGCCAACATTATGGAGCGTAACGTTTCCATGTGGAACTTTGGGATCCAAATGTATTTGTTTAACATTTTCAGATTGAGAATTGGTCGATATGACCCATGTGGCTTCTGGATTAAAAATAGATTGGAGTAAAACCCCTGTCCCCTTTGTGATGGAGGTACTGGGACAATCACACCTGACTGCAGTAATTTTTGGACTGCTTCTTGCAGGGCATTGGCCTTCGACTCTATACGAGACGGGCTGGTGCCAAAAAATCTTTGAGGAGGCTGCCTCCTGAATGGGAACCCATACCCCTGAGATACTACCTTCTGCACCCAAGCATCTGTTGTTGACTGTTGCCATATGTGTGCAAAATGAAGGAGTCGGCCCCCAACCCTGGAATCCTCCAGGCGGAGGCCCGTCTCTTCAGGCTGATGGTTTCTGTTCAGGCTTGGAAGCTGGCTTTTTGCTAGCCCACTGCTTCATACCCCTGGTTTTGAACTGTGGTTGCTTAGACTCCTCTTAAGCTTTCGCTTTGCTTTGCCAACGAAATGAGCGAAACTTTGAACCCTTTGCATTTAGGGTTATAAGTAGCCAGAAATCTGACCTTCTTTGATTCAGCCTCTGATTCTAGGATATCAGATAATGGTTTCCCAAACAATATATTACCAATGAAAGGCAATGCTTCCAATTCTTTCTTGGATTCTGCATCTGCTTTCCAGGTACGTAGCCAAACTGCTCTGCGAGCGGCTACTGTCAAGGCTGAAGCTTTAGACGCAACTGTACCCAAATCAATTGCTGCTTCTTCCAAGTATTGGGCAGATTGTCTTAAACGGCTAAAAAGATACTCTTGCTCCCTATTAGGAGAAGAGATGTCATTCTCAAGTTCCTCTATCCATTCGCCCATTGCCTTTGCTACCCAGGCCGAAGCCATAGCAGGTCTTACCACTGCTCCTACTAGAGAAAATACATTTTTCAAGAAGCTATCTACCCTTCTGTCTGTGACATAATTTAGTGAGGTAGATTACAGTGGTAAAGCAGACTTATGCACAAGTCGCAGTACATGTGCATCTACTTTTGGAGGAACTTCTCTTTTCGAACACTCCACAGCTGGAAATGGATAATAAGAATCCCATCTTTTCGGAATCTTATACCTTTTACTGGGCGTCGCACAAGACTCATCCATCATTTCCGTCAGCTCATCTGACGCTGGGAATTCAGTTTTAACTGATTTTGCTCGTTTAAACACAGGTGCTTTAGATTTTAACACTGTCTTGGCTGGCTCTTCCAAAGAGAGAACAGCCTTCACAGCATCAATAAGTTCAGCTATATCCTCTGAACTAAAACTCTGCGACTGATCATCATATGGAGTATTTGAATATACTGTATCATCATCTGTTGAATCATCTTGTGTAGTCTGCCACATAGACTTATCTGTCTTAGTCTTACCTGTCCCCTGGTTGCTTGTAGAGGCTACTGGAACCAAGCCGTAGCAAGGGAGCTGCATGTATGGGTTAATAGTATAACCTAACCCTTGAGGTGGTGCTACCGGAGTTAACCTGCCCGCTATCGAAGATAGAGTCTTTGCGAACATATTCCATGGTGGCTCTGTTGGTGGCTGAACCAACTCCTGTTTTTTCCTTTGCTAAAAAGCAAAACAGTTCGCACACAAGCCCTCATAAGTGACCAATTGGTCCATACCAATTAACCCTGTCTTACCAGATAAGCATGTTAGGGATATAGGAGTGCCTGATAAATTCTCCTCGTTACTTTTGCCGCTCACAGACATGGTAATAATCTGTTAATGACTACACAATTTGTGACTGAAAATCACCTATATATGAGTATATAGAAGTGAGATCAATCTGACCACAGTGCACCTGAATTGAGGGTCAGAACAGGACTGACATTACACAGAAAAGTCAGCACACATAGTAGCAGTCAGTCACATGTTAAAGCATTAGACATTGTCATATGAGAATACAACCCCCATAACAACTTATAAATAAATAAGTAGGAAAATTGTACTTCTGTTTCAACTGGTTCTTTTTCAACATCACATGCAGAAACCACAGTAATATACAGATCTCATATGCAGCATGTACTAAAAATTAACAATTCATACTAACAAATAGAGAGAATTTTTAGTACTGTATACCCTTCCTCTGGACAGCGGGATACAGGGAGACTCACCACACTTCCATATCCAAGCAAATGCGCTCGTAAGATTCAGACGCTACTGATGTACACTACCGCTCCTGATAACGGATAACGGACACAGTCGCTCACTGACGGACACGGACGCTCAGCGACTTCCACGTGTATGCAGACGCTAAGGCCTGCGACTCGGTCTAGGCGGGATCTCTAGTGTACACAACCGCAGCGTCTAAGCTGCGACCGAGTACCCTCGTGGTAGCGTCTGAAACGGAAGTGAGGTCATTCAGTTCATGGACGGGAGACACGCGGAAACTGGTCATGAACTCGGAGGAGGGACGGCCAGGAGAGCGTCTGAATTCCTCCGTTGACTTAAACCCTAAGGATCGCGGCCTCTACCTAGTCCTGGCGTCTCTGATCCCTAGAGCGTAGCGCTGTCGCACTCCAGATGTTCGGCGCATCAACATACTGTTTGTAGTCTCCACCAATACAGTGTAGCTGTGTCCGGACCCCCCTAGTAAGAGGAAATCCATACTCCCCTTCCCCCCATGCTCCGGCCACAGCCTGGTTACGTCTGCTGGACCTGCTAGAACATCCGACACAGACGCCTGTCGAGACAGCACTGTACCGCGGAGGTAAGCGTTGTTGCGACCCAGTGGGAAGTTGTTGGAGCGACTCTTTCCAGTATGCGTTTAAGATGCTGTTAAGAAAAGTCGCTCAAAAAAATAGGATTTTAATACCTACCGGTAAATCCTTTTCTAAGAGTCCGTAGAGGATGCTGGGGACACCAAAAGAACCAAGGGGCATAGACGGGATCCGCAGGAGACATGGGCACTTTAAGACTTTCAAAGGGGCGTGACCTGGCTCCTCCATCTATATCCCTCCCCAGACTCAGTTTGGTACTGTGCCCAGAGAAACGGACATTTCGAGGAAAGGAATTTACAACAACAAGGTGAGCATAATACCAGCTCACGCCATAAACATGCCGTATAACATGGCATTCAACTGAACACATGTCAACGGACATGAACCAAAAAAGTTCAGCAACTAGCTGAAGAACTACAACACAACCTGTGTGAAACCAAAACGAAACTGCAGATACAGTACGCACTGGAACGGGCGCCCAGCATCCTCTACGGACTCATAGAAAAGGATTTACCGGTAGGTATTAAAATCCTATTTTCTATTTCGTCCTAGAGGATGCTGGGGACACCAAAAGAACCAAGGGGTTATACCAAAGCTCTATAGCGGGCGGGAGAGTGCGGATGACTCTGCAGCACCGAATGACCAAACTTTAGGTCCTCATCGGCCAAGGTATCAAACTTGTAAAACTTAGCAAACGTGTTTGACCCCGACCAAGTAGCAGCTCGGCAAAGCTGTAAAGCCGAGACACCCCGGGCAGCCGCCCAGGATGAGCCCACTTTCCTAGTGGAGTGGGCCTTAACCGAATTAGGCAACGGCAATCCTGCCGTAGAATGAGCCAGCTGAATAGTTTGACATATCCAGCGGGCAATGGTCTGCTTAGAAGCAGGACACCCAATCTTATTGGGAGCATATAGGACCAACAGAGCCTCTGTTTTCCTAATAGGAGCCGTCCTGGCGACATAAATCTTCAAGGCTCTGACCACATCCAGAGACCTAGACTCAGCCAAAGAGCCAGTAGCCACTGGCACCACATTAGGCTGGTTGATATGAAAAGAGGAAACCACCTTTGGCAGGAATTGTTGCAGAGTCCTCAATTCTGCTCTATCCTCATGGAAAATCAAATAAGGGCTCTTGTGAGACAAGGCCGCCAACTCTGACACCCGCCTAGCGGATGCCAAGGCCAATAAAATGACCACTTTCCAAGTGAGGAATTTCAACTCCACCTTACGTAGAGGTTCAAACCAATGTGATTGAAGGAACGTTAACACCACGTTAAGGTCCCAAGGTGCCACCGGAGGCACAAAAGGAGGTTGAATGTGCAACACCCCTTTTACTAAAGTCTAGACCTCAGGAAGTGAGGCCAACTGTTTCTGAAAGAAAATTGACAATGCAGAAATCTGCACCTTTATGGAGCCTAATTTCAGGCCCGCATCAACTCCATTTTGTAGAAAATGGAGAAAACGTCCAAGGTCAAATTTCTCCACCGGAGCTTTCTTGGACTCGCACCAGGAAATATATTTCCTCCAAATACGGTGATAGTGCTTCGACGTTACACCCTTCCTAGCAAGGATCAGGGTAGGTATGACTTCATTGGGAATACCCTTTTTAGCTAAAATCTGGCGTTCAACCGCCATGCCGTCAAACGTAGTCGCTGTAAGTCGTGATAGACGAACGGCCCCTGCTGTAGCAGGTCCTCGCGAAGAGGAAGAGACCAAGGCTCCTCTATTAGTAATGCCCGAAGATCCGGGTACCAAATTCTCCTTGGCCAGTCTGGAACCACAAGGAGTGCTGGAACCTTTGTTTTTTTCAAGATCCTCAGAACCTTTGGTATGAGAGGAAGCGGAGGGAATATGTACACCGACGGAAACACCCATGGCATCGCCAGTGCATCCACTGCCGCAGCCTGAGGGTCCCTGGACCTGGAACAATACCTCAGAAGTTTCTTGTTGAGGCAAGATGCCATCATGTCTATATGGGGAACCCCCCAAAGACTTGTCATTTGTGTGAAGACCTCTTGATGAAGGCCCCACTCCCCTGGATGGAGATCGTGTCTGCTGAGGAAGTCTGCTTCCCAGTTGTCCACTCCTGGAAGGTACACGGCCGACAGAGCGGCTGTGTGTTTTTCCGCCCAGCGGAGAATCTTTGTGGTTTCTGCCATTGCTGCTCTGCTTTTTGTACCGCCCTGGTGGTTTATGTACGCTACAGCCGTGACAATGTCCGATTGGATTAGGACAGGCAGATTTTTAAGAAGATGTTTCGCTTGTAGAAGGCAGTTATAAATGGCCCTCAACTCCAGAACGTTTATGTGAAGATGAGTTTCCTGATTTGACCATCTTCCTTCGAAGATTTCCCCCCGTGTGACTGCTCCCCAACCTCGGAGACTTGCATCCGTGGTTACTAGGATCCAGTCCTGGATCCCGAACCTGCGTCCCTCCAAGAGGTGAGAGCTTTGGAGCCACCACAGGAGTGATATTCTGGTGTGTGGAGACAGAACTATTCTCCGGTGCATATGAAGGCGAGACCCTGTCCACTTGTCCAACAGGTCCCACTGAAATACTCTGGCATGGAACCTCCCAAACTGGAGGGCCTCGTATGCCGCCACCATTTTACCAAACTCTGAATTTCCAGAGCTTTCTCCACGGGAAGGAACACTCGCTGCTGGTCCGTGTCCAGTATCATACCCAAGAACGCCAACCGCGTCGTCGGGACCAACTGTGATTTTGGCAAGTTTAGGAGCCAACCATGCTGTTGAAGGATCGCCAGGGACAGTGAAATGTCCTGTAGCAACCGGTCCTGGGATCTCACTTTTATCAGGAGATCGTCCAAGTACGGGATAATTGTGACTCCTTGCTTGCGAAGGAGAACCATAATTTCCACCAGCACTTTGGTGAAAATCCTCGGAGCCGTGGACAGGCCAAACGGCAACGTCTGAAATTGGTAATGAGAGTCCTGGACTGCAAATCTCAGGTAACTTTGATGAGGGGGATAGATGGGGACATGTAGGTATGCATCCTTTATGTCCAATGACACCATAAATTCTCCCTCCTCTAGACTGGAGATCACCGCTCTGAGAGACTCCATCTTGAATTTGAATTTCTTCCGGTAGAAATTGAGAGATTTTAGATTTAGGATACGTCTGACCGAGCCATCCGGCTTCGGTGCCACAAACAGGCATGAATAAAACCCCTCCCCCTGTTGTGCCAGGGGGACCGGGACCACCACCTGATTGTGACACAATTTTTGTATCGCTCCACAGACGAGAGCCCTGTCTGGAAGCGAAACTGGTAAGGTTGATTTGAAAAACTGGCGAGGGGGGAACGTCTTGAAACTCCAGTTTGTACCCTTGGGACACAATTTGCAAAACCCAAGAGTCGAAGCCCGAGCGAGCCCAGACCTGACTGAAGAGCTTTAGACGTGCCCCCACCGGCGTGGTCTTCTGTTGGGGAGACCCGGCGTCATGCGGTGGAAGTGGCAGAAGCCGGGGAGGACTTCTGCTCCTGGGAACCCGAGGAGGCGGGTGTTCTCTTACCTCTTCCCCTACCTCTGGTAGCAAGGAAGGAATTACCACGGCCTCTCCTATGTTTATTGGGCCGAAAGGACTGCATTTGATAGTGGGGTGTCTTTTTTGTTGCGTAGGAACATAAGGCAGAAAAGACGACTTACCCGCAGTGGCCGTAGACACCAGATCAGTCAGGCCATCCCCAAATAGCTCACCACCTTTGTATGGAAGAGACTCCATATTTCTCTTGGAGTCAGCATCAGCATTCCACTGGTGAGTCCAAAGCGCTCGCCGAGCTGCTACCGACATAGCATTGGCTTTAGCACACAAAAGGCCAGAATCTCTTGCAGCCTCCTTTAAGTACGCAGCCGCGTCTCTGATATAACTTAGCGTCACTAGGATTCTATCCTTATCAAGCTTATCTAAGTCAGAAGATAAACTGTCTACCCACTTTTCAATAGCGCTACTTACCCACGCTGAGGCAATGATAGGCCTTAGCTGTGTACCTGTGGTTGTGTAAATAGCTTTTAAGGTAGCCTCTCCTGTTTACGATCGGACAGTTCTTTAAGGGCCGTCGACTGAGAGGCCGGGAGAGCTACCTGTTTAGATAAGTGCGATAGGGCTTTGTCTACTGTGGGAGCAGTCTCACATTTTTCCCTATCAGCAAGGAGAAAGGGGTACGCCACCATGATCCGTTTAGGAACCTGAAATTTCTTATCAGGGCATTCCCAGATTGTATCAAAGAGAGCGTTCAGTTCAAAAGAAGGCGGGAATGTAACAGACCGCTTCTTTTCTTTATACATAAGGAACCTTGTTTCAGGAGTAATAGGGTCCTCTGTGACATGTAAAATGTCCTTCACTGCGACAATCATATACTGAATACTCTTTGTCAACTAACTGGTCACTACCCTGAGGGGTCTTGGACCTGCAATAAAGCGTCCTTCACAGATCTCTTCCACGCTAGGTTTTGAGATTCCATCTGTTCAAACTTCTGATTAAGAAGGGAGACATTAGCATTTAAAGCATTCAAAGTAGTCAACCAATCAGCAGTCGGCGGTACTGACAGGGCCACCCCCATAATACTTGGTGTCCCTAACATATTATCCCCCTGAGAGGAATAATCTGCCTCAGACATGTCGCCTATAGGGGACAGATACACAAATATAAGCCTGTAGGGAACACAGAGGGAAATAGCCAGCTCACTCCCCAGCGCTAACTCACAGGTCTGTAAACACCCTTGAGTGCCTCAGAGCTGCAGCGCTTTTATATATATTAATAAATGTGCCCCCCCGTTTTTTAGCCCCCTGGTACTTGCTGAGCAGGAGAAAGGACCAGCGTGGCTGCGGCTTGAGGGAGGAAATGGCGCAGAGTATAGTGAGCAGTGAGGACGAAGCCCCGCCCCCGTAATGGCGCGCTACTGTCCCGCTTTATTTAATAATGTATTTATCCTAGCGGGGGTTAGGACAGTGCCCCAGGCACTTAATGTCCCCTCTGGCCAGTATAGTGAGGTATATGCTCCCCAGGGCTCCCCCCCCCCCTCCCAGCACCCTGCACCCAGCGGTGGTGTCTGTGTGGGAGCATGGCGCGCACTGTGCTTTCCTCGCTGTGCGGTACCTCCGAATGCCGTCAGTGTTAAGAGATGTCTTCTTTCTTCTTCTACTCACCTGTCTTCTGGCTCTGAAAGGGGGTGACGGCAGGCTGTGGGAGCGAGCATCCGAGCGTACCCGGCGTTCATCTCCCTTCAGGTGTAGGAGGCATCCTGTCAGCAGAAGCAGTGCCCTGGAACTCATCAGAAGTGGGTCTAACTTCTCTCCCCTAAGTCCCACGAAGCAGGGAGACTGTTGCCAGCAGCCTCCCTGAAAATAAAAAACCTAATAAGGTCTTTTCAGAGAAACTCAGTAGAGCTCCCCCGAGTGCATCCAGTCTCCTGGGCACATTTCTAAAACTGAGTCTGGGGAGGGATAGAGGGAGGATCCAGGTCACGCCCCTTTGAAAGTCTTAAAGTGCCCATGTCTCCTGCGGATCCCGTCTATACCCCTTGGTTCTTTTGGTGTCCCCAGCATCCTCTAGGACGAAACAGAAAATATAGTAAGTCTATAAAATAAGAATTTACTTACCGATAATTCTATTTCTCGGAGTCCGTAGTGGATGCTGGGGTTCCTGAAAGGACCATGGGGAATAGCGGCTCCGCAGGAGACAGGGCACAAAAAAGTAAAGCTTTTACCAGATCAGGTGGTGTGCACTGGCTCCTCCCCCTATGACCCTCCTCCAGACTCCAGTTAGGTACTGTGCCCGGACGAGCGTACACAATAAGGGAGGCAATTTGAATCCCGGGTAAGACTCATACCAGCCACACCAATCACACCGTACAACTTGTGATCTAAACCCAGTTAACAGTATGATAACAGAAAGAGCCTCTTAAAGATGGCTCCTTAACAATATAACCCGAATTTGTTAACAATAACTATGTACAGTATTGCAGATAATCCGCACTTGGGATGGGCGCCCAGCATCCACTACGGACTCCGAGAAATAGAATTATCGGTAAGTAAATTCTTATTTTCTCTATCGTCCTAAGTGGATGCTGGGGTTCCTGAAAGGACCATGGGGATTATACCAAAGCTCCCAAACGGGCGGGAGAGTGCGGATGACTCTGCAGCACCGAATGAGAGAATTCCAAGTCCTCTTTTGCCAGGGTATCAAATTTGTAGAATTTTACAAACGTGTTTTCCCCCGACCACGTAGCTGCTCGACAGAATTGTAATGCCGAGACCCCTCGGGCAGCCGCCCAAGATGAGCCCACCTTCCTTGTGGAATGGGCCTTAACAGATTTAGGCTGTGGCAGGCCTGCCACAGAATGAGCAAGTTGAATTGTGTTACAAATCCAACGAGCAATCGTCTGCTTAGAAGCAGGGGCACCCAACTTGTTGGGTGCATATAGTATCAACAGCGAGTCAGATTTTCTGACTTCAGCCGTCCTTGAAATGTATATTTTTAAGGCTCTGACAACGTCCAACAACTTGGAGTCCTCCAAGTCGCCAGTGGCCGCAGGCACCACAATAGGTTGGTTCAGGTGAAACGCCGATACCACCTTAGGGAGAAAATGCGGACGAGTCCTCAGTTCTGCCCTATCCGAATGGAAGATTAGATAAGGGCTTTTATAAGATAAAGCCGCCAATTCAGATACTCTCCTGGCGGAAGCCAGGGCCAGTAACATAGTCACTTTCCATGTGAGATATTTAAAATCCACCTTTTTCAATGGTTCAAACCAATGGGATTTGAGGAAATCTAAAACTACATTTAGATCCCACGGTGCCACCGGAGGCACCACAGGAGGCTGTATATGCAGTACTCCTTTAACAAAAGTCTGTACCTCAGGAACTGAGGCCAATTCTTTTTGGAAGAATATTGACAGGGCCGAAATTTGAACCTTAATAGATCTCAATTTGAGACCCATAGACAATCCTGATTGTAGGAAATGTAGGAAACGACCCAGTTGAAATTCCTCCGTCGGAACACTCCGATCCTCGCACCACGCGACATATTTTCGCCAAATGCGGTGATAATGTTTCGCGGTGACTTCCTTCCTTGCCTTAATCAAGGTAGGAATGACTTCTTCTGGAATGCCTTTCCCTTTTAGGATCTGGCGTTCAACCGCCATGCCGTCAAACGCAGCCGCGGTAAGTCTTGAAAGAGACAGGGACCCTGTTGTAGCAGGTCCCTTCTCAGAAGTAGAGGGCACGGGTCGTCCGTGACCAACTCTTGAAGTTCCGGGTACCAAGTCCTTCTTGGCCAATCCGGAGCCACTAGTATTGTTCTTACTCCTCCTCACCGTATAATCTTCAATACCTTTGGTATGAGAGGCAGAGGAGGAAACACATATACTGATTTGTACACCCAAGGTGTTACCAGTGCGTCCACAGCTATTGCCTGTGGATCTCTTGACCTGGCGCAATACTTGTCCAGTTTCTTGTTGAGGCGAGACGCCATCATGTCTACCATTGGTCTTTCCCAACAGTTTATTAGCATGTGGAAGACTTCTGGATGAAGACCCCCCTCTCCCGGGTGAATATCGTGTCTGCTGAGGAAGTCTGCTTCCCAGTTGTCCACGCCCGGGAAGAACACTGCTGACAGTGCTATTACGTGATTCTCCGCCCAGCGAAGAATCTTGGCAGCTTCTGCCATTGCACTCCTGCTTCTTGTGCCGCCCTGTCTGTTTACATGGGCGACCGCCGTGATGTTGTCCGACTGAATCAACACCGGTTTTCCTTGCAGGAGTGGTTCCGCCTGGCTTAGAGCATTTTAGATTGCTCTTAGTACCAGAATGTTTATGTGAAGAGACTTTTCCAGGTTCGTCCATACCCCCTGGAAGTTTCTTCCTTGTGTGACTGCTCCCCAACCTCTCAGGCTGGCGTCCGTGGTCACCAGGATCAAATCCTGTATGCCGAATCTGCGGCCCTCCAATAGATGAGCCTTTTGCAACCACCACAGAAGATATACCCTTGTCCTTGGCGACAGGGTTATTCGCAGGTGCATCTGAGGATGCGACCCTGACCATTTGTCCAACAGATCCCTTTGGAAAATTCTTGCATGGAATCTGCCGAATGGAATTGCTTCGTAAAAAGCCACCATTTTTCCCAGGACTCTTGTGCATTGATGTACAGACACCTTTCCTGGTTTTAGGAGGTTCCTGACAGGTCGGATAACTCCTTGGCTTTTTCCTCGGGAAGAAAAACCTTTTTCTGAACCGTGTCCAGAATCATCCCTAGGAACAGCAGACGTATCGTCGGAAAACAGCTGCGATTCTTGGAATATTTAGAATCCAGTCGTGCCGTCGAAGAACTACTTTAGATAGTGCTCTTCCGACCTCCAACTGTTCTCTGGAACTTGCCCTTTTTAGGTCGTGCAAGTAAGGGATAATTTAGATGCCTTTTTTCTTTGAAGAAACATCTTTTCGGCCATTACCTTGGTAAAAAGGCCCGGGGTGCCGTGGATAATTCAAACGGCATCGTCTGAAACTGATATTGACAGTTCTGTACCACGAACCAGAGGTACCCTTGATGAGAAGGACAAAATTTGGACATGGAGGTAATCCTTGATGTCCAGGGACACCATATAGTCCCCTTTTTTCCGGTTCGCTATCACTGCTCTGAGTGACTTTATCTCGATTTGAACCTTTTATGTAAGTGTTCAAAACATTTTAGATTTAGACTATGTGTCACCAAGCCGTCTGGCTTCAGTACCACAATATAGTGTGGAAAAATAATACCCTTTTCCTTGTCGTAGGAGGGGTACTTTGATTATCACCTGCTGGATATACAGCTTGTGAATTGTTTCCAATGCTGCCTCCCTGTCGGAGGGAGCCGTTGGTAAAGCAGACTTCAGGAACCTGCGAGGAGAAGATGTCTCGACTCTCCAATCTTTACCCCTGGGATAATACTCGTACGATCTAGGGGTCAACTTGCGAGTGATCCCACTGCGCCCTGAGACTCTTGAGACTACCCCCCCACCTTGAGTCCGCTTGCACGGCCCCAGCGTCATGCTGAGGACTTGGCAGACGCGGTGGAGGGCTTCTTTTCCTGGGAAAGGGCTGCCTGCTGCAGTCTACTTCCCTTACCTCTATGTCTGGGCAGATATGACTGGCCTTTTGCCTGCATGCCCTCATGGGAAAGGAAAGATTGAGGCTGAAAAGACGGTGTCTTTTTTAGCTGAGATGTAACTTGGGGTAAAAAAGGTTGGATTTCCCAGCTGTTGCTGTGGTCCCCAGGTCCGATGGACCGACCCCCAAATAACTCCTTCCCTTTATACAGCAATACTTCCATCTGCCGTATGGGATCTGTATCACCTGACCACTGTCGTGTCCCTGACATCTTCTGGGAGATATGGACAACGCACTTATCTTGATGCCAGAGAGCAAATATCCCTCTGTGCATCTCACATACATATATATAGAATGCATCCTATTAAATGCTCTACATGAATAAAATATTTTCAGTCAGGGAATCCGACCAAGCCAACCCAGCACTGCATCTCCAGGCTGATGGCGATCGCTGGTCGCAGTATAACCACCGTATGTGTGTATATACTTTTTAGGATATTTTTCCAGCTTCCTATCAGCTGGCTCCTTGAGGGCGGCCGTATCTGGAGACGGTAACGCCACTTGATAAGCGTGTGAGCGCCTTATCACCCTAAGGGGTGTTTCCCAACGTACCCTAATTTCTGGCGGGAAAGGGTATAACGCCAATATTTGCTATCGGGGTAACCCTACGCATCATCACACACTTCATTTTATTTTATCTGATTCAGGAAAAACTACAGGTAGTTTTTTCCACTCCCACATAATACCCTTTCTTGTGGTACTTGTAGTATCAGAAACACGTAACACCTCCTTCATTGCCCTTAACGTGTGGCCCTAATGAGAAATACGTTTGTTTATTCACCGTCGACACTGTATTCAGTGTCCGTGTCTGTGTCTGTGTCGACCGACTGAGGTAAATGGGCGTTTTTAAAACCCCTGACGGTGTTTCTGAGACGCCTGGACCGGTCCTAATAGATTGTCGGCCGTCTCATGTCGTCAACCGACCTTGCAGCGTGTTGACATTCTCACGTAATTCTCTAAATAAGCCATCCATTCCGGTGTCGACTCCCTAGAGAGTGACATCACCATTACAGGCAATTTCTCCGCCTCCTCACCAACATCGTCCTCATACATGTCGACACACACGTACCGACACACAGCACACACACCGGGAATGCTCTGACAGAGGACAGGACCCACTAGCCCTTTGGGGAGACAGAGGGAGAGTCTGCCAGCACACACCAAAAACGCTATAATTATATAGGGACAACCTTATATAAGTGTTTCTCCCTTATAGCATCTTTTATATATATACAATATCGCCAAAATCAGTGCCCCCCCTCTCTGTTTTAACCCTGTTTCTGTAGTGCAGTGCAGGGGAGAGCCTGGGAGCCTTCTCTCCAGCTTTTCTGTGAGAGAAAATGGCGCTGTGTGCTGAGGAGATAGGCCCCGCCCCTTTTACGGCGGGCTCGTCTCCCGCTATTTTTGAAGTTAGGCAGGGGTTAAATATCTCCATATAGCCTCTGTGGGCTATATGTGAGGTATTTTTTGCCTCTAATAAGGTTTTTATTTGCCTCTCAGAGCGCCCCCCCCAGCGCTCTGCACCCTCAGTGACTGTTGTGTGAAGTGTGCTGAGAGGAAAATGGCGCACAGCTGCAGTGCTGTGCGCTACCTTTATGAAGACTCAGGAGTCTTCAGCCGCCGATTCTGGACCTCTTCTCTCTTCAGCGTCTGCAAGGGGGCCGGCGGCGCGGCTCCGGTGACCATCCAGGCTGTACCTGTGATCGTCCCTCTGGAGCTAGTGTCCAGTAGCCAAGCAGCAAATCCACTCTGCACGCAGGTGAGTTCACTACTTCTCCCCTAAGTCCCTCGTTGCAGTGATCCTGTTGCCAGCAGGACTCACTGTAAAGTAAAAAACCTAAGCTAAACTTTCTCTAAGCAGCTCTTTAGGAGAGCCACCTAGATTGCACCCTTCTCGTTCGGGCACAAAATCTAACTGGAGTCTGGAGGAGGGTCATAGGGGGAGGAGCCAGTGCACACCACCTGATCTGGTAAAAGCTTTACTTTTTTGTGCCCTGTCTCCTGCGGAGCCGCTATTCCCCATGGTCCTTTCAGGAACCCCAGCATCCACTTAGGACGATAGAGAAAAATAAAATAATAAAAGCTTCAGGCTGCTTTATCTACAGCAGCCCTATGACCATGCGGCTTCCTGCCGCACCAAGCAAAAAACTGATTTGACAGAGTCAGTAGGCGGGATTATATGGGGAAGCCCCAATGCATCCTGGGAGGCCAGAAAGCTCGTGACCGTGTTGGTGCCATTTCCGCTGTCGCTCAACCATATCCCAATGTTATCCTGTGGACCCAGCCAGAGAAATATAAAGTTTCACCAGCAGAGGGAGCTATTACTATACTAAAAATCCCTCTTCCATCTCATTTGTCAACTTATAAAAGGGGGAGGGCTTATCCATACCTCTCAGATTTGGCGCCTGCATGGAAATATTAAGATGTCCGCCACTGAAATATTTTGGACCTGATCCTAATCAATGCCCCATGTGGTCCCCACTGCCTACTCTATACTCCTTCATTTCGAACCGGAGCTCTGGCGCTAGTGTCCGAACCTGTATTTACTGCACCCTGTGCGCTCTCGATGCCCGCTGCACGTGGCTGAGGGAATCTCCTTCCATCATAGGTACATATCAACTGTGAGAGACAGAATCTGAAAAAGAAAACCAGGAAATCACATTGTATGATTTCTAAAACAATTTATTTGTATATTCTTGCGGAAAATAAATATTTGGACAATTAAAAAGTTTAACTCAATACTTTGTACTATAACCTCGGTTGGCAATTACAGAGGTCAAACGTTTCCTGTAGTTCTTGACCAGGTTTGCACACACTGTAGCAGGTATTTTGGCTCACTCTTCCATGCAGATCTTCTCTAGATCGGTCATGTTTTGGGGCTGTCGCCGGGCAACACAAACTTTCAACTCCCTCCACAGATTTTCTATTAGGTTGGGGTCTGGAGACTGGCTAGGCCACTGCTGGACCTTGAAATGCTTCTTACGGAGCTACTCCTTAGTTGCCCGGGTGGTGTGCTTGGGGTCATTGTCATGCTGAAAGACCCAGCCACGTTTCACCTTCAATGCTCTTACTGAGGGAAGGAGGTTTTTGCCCAAAATCTCACGATACATGGCCCCATTCATCCTCTCCTTAATACGGATCAGTCGTCCTGTCCCCTTTGCAGAAAAGCAGCCCCAAAGCATGATGTTTCCACCCCCATGCTTCACAGTGGGTATGGTGTTCTTGGGATGCCGGTCATCATTCTTTTCCCTCCAAACACGGCGAGTGGAGTTTATACCAAAAAGTTCGATTTTGCTCTCATCTGACCACATTACATTCTCCCAATCCTCCTCTGGATCATCCAGCAGGTCACTGGCAAACTTTAGATGGGCCTGGACATGTACTGGCTTAAGCAGGGGGACCTTTCGGGAGCTGCAGGATTTCAATCCATGACGACGTAGTTTGTTACTAATGGTAACCTTTGTGACTGTGGTCCCAGCTCTCTTGAGGTCCTTGACCAGGTCCTCCCGTGTAGTTCTGGGCTGATTCCTCACCATCTCAAAATCACTGATACCCCACGGGGTGAGATCTTGCATGGAGCCCCAGGTCGAGGGAGATTGTCAGTGATCTTGTATTTCTTCCATTTTTTAATAATTGCTCCAACAGTTGATCTCTTCTCACCAAGCTGCTTGCCTATTGTCAAGTAGCTCATCCCAGCCTTGTGCAGCTCTACAATTTTGTCCCTGTTGTCCTTAGACAGCTCTCTGGTCTTGGTCATCGTGGAGAGGTAGCAGCCTGACTGTTTGAGGGTGTGGACAGGTGTCTTTTATACAGATAACCAGTTCAAACAGGTGCCATTAATACAGGTAATGAGTGGAGGATAGAAGAGCTTCTCAAAGAAGAAGTAACAGGTCTGTGAGAGCCAGAAATCTTGCTCATTGGTAGGTGTCCAAATTATTTATTTTCCACAAGAATATACAAGTAAATTGTTTAAAAATCATACAATGTGATTTCCTAGTTTTTTTTTTTCAGATTCTGTCTCTCACAGTTGAAGTGTACCTATGTTGGAAATTACAGACATTTTTTTAAGTGGGTCAACTTGCACAACCGGTGGCTGTCTAAATACTTTTTTGCCCCACTGTATGCACACCGCGCCAAGCGGAACGTCTCCAAGCAGCCACACCTGGAATTGGCAGAGGTGCAACACTTTGAAAATTACATGCACTAGTTCACACACCACAAAGGTTTCTGCAAATCATCTTCTTAGTACAGGTAAATGGAGTGTGGCTGACTAATGTTATTAAGTACAGTGATGACGGATACGTTTTTTCCTGTATATAACATTAGTAAGGCTTGTAAATAACGTTACCCACCTTTTATATATATCGTTGCTGCGGGTTAAGGTCGTCCCAGTTTAAGAAAATTTCGGAGGAGATCCGATTCCACAGCTTCCGGCTTCGGTCGGTGTCGTTATACGATGCGTTGCGAGGATCGTACAGCTCGGGGTGGAGACAAACAAGCGCTATCAGAAGCTCAATATCAAGGAATGATTTTGAAGCCATGACGAAACTGGGATGTAATCCAAATACCATTTCCGTTCCTGTATAAACAGGAAATATTTGCCAGCGCGTCAAAAACGCAACTAATTTATTTCTTTTTTTCCTTTAGTATGCGTTTTCCGTGCATGGCTTATACAATGTTAGTCACAAGACGAACGTCATCACCACCAAACTGCAGCGAGCGGCTTCATAAATAACGCAATACAGGGATGTCTATTAAAACTTGTTAACTGTCAATCTGCATATTTCAGATTGTCTCATGCCTCGGTGTGGGTGTGTGTGTGTGTGTGTGTGTGTGTGTGTGTGTGTGTGTGTGTGTGTGTGTGTGTGTGTGTGTGTGTGATGCCCCACACAGAGGACAGACTGAAAGCGATTCAAGAACACTGTAAAAGTGAGCAAGTGTTGGTAATTAGACACTCTGCAATCTGCAAATATTATAACAAATCATTTTACGTTGTATTAAAAACGGTTTCATAGAAAAAGTCAAATCAATATAAACAATGAGTGGTCTTGGTATAAGCTGGTTACACACTTGCCGATATACTGGATTGGTTTGGCCATCGGCTCGTGTGTACATGGCCGACGCATCGTTATATCTGCCTGTATACGGGAGACCGTCCAGGATATCGGCCGCACAATCCACTGAATATGACGTCACAAGTAGGCGGGCGTATTCAAATGCGACTAGCGGCCAGATATTGGGCGGATATACTGGTCAGATCAGCCCAAGTGTTTACCCAGCCACAGTCTGGTGTTTAAAATGTGGGTTCTTAATGTTTTCATTAGCAACTTCCTCCTTATGATTAGAAATAATTACCAAGTACTATTTTGAGAGGATAGATAGATAGATAGATAGATAGATAGATAGATAGATAGATAGATAGATAGAGATAGATAGGATATACATATATACACACACATACACGTTGGATGGTAAGGCACTCCTAAAGCTGAATCTTCAAACGCCGGTGCCCCCGTATAGCAAAAGCAGTATATTCAACAAGGACGTGGCACTCACGGCAAGATACAAATAGTCAAACACTCATGTGACACATGAGTGTTTGACTATTTGTATCTTGCCGTGAGTGCCACGTCCTTGTTGAATATTTTTTATATATATATATTATATATATATATATATATATATATATATATATATATATATATATATATATATATATATATATATATATCCTCAAAATAGTACTTGGGATCCCGACGTCGGTATGCTGACCGCCGGGATCCCGTGCGCCGGCCACATGACCCCAACCCTGTTGGGGCACCCTAACAGAATGCAGCATGAGGGCGCCATGAGTCACTTATCTAGGAAGTAAATGTACCACCCATCGATAATTTACGGTTTTGCTTTCGGGATACTAAGTATTGCAAGGAGAGCGTGATCGTAACATCCGGACCAATCCGATTGGAGCACGCACAGTAATGAATCAGTCTGATGTTCACAGAGGTTCCAAAGGCTATAAGTCATCCTATCTCTGGAAGCCTACTGCCAGTAACAAGTGTGGAGGGTGTGCATGTTGGCCGGGTCATGGTAGCACTTAAAGGTCTTCCTTCAATGAACAGATATTCTAGAAAAGACAGGTCCGGCTACACAGCTGCTGGTGACCACTGTCAAATAAAAGTGAAGGAATTTTCTGCAGACATCTAGAGTCTGCAAAGCCGCCGCCTAGCTTGGTCTGTCTGACCCTTACGTCCACTCCTGCACCAGGAGCCAGTTTATAGACACTAGTTTTCTTGCTACCGCAACAAGATGACCAGACAACGCCAAAATCGCAGCAAACCAAGTAGCAATATCCCCAAGTGACAAATAGCCTAGAGAAGGGAGCCCTAATCATCAGGCCCTGCTCATTTTGTCAGACCTAGGCCGTATTCAATTAGCCACGGTAATTACCCGCTGCAAATCGAATTGCCGGGGTTATTCAACTGGCTCAGATACTGGCAGGCACAACAAAATCTGCGATAACCAGCCCTATCATCCTGGGTTTTTTTTCGCTGAAAGACATAGGTCTGGGAACTTATCCCAGATACTATGTGCTTTAGCACTAAAATAAGGGTATTTTTGCACAAAAAAATTTGAATAGCCCGAGGCATTTCGCAAAAAAACGCAAAAAATGGGCAAAAATCGTGATAATACCCAATTGTAATTGCATAATTACTCTGAATTATTAATTGCAATAATTAATAATAATAATAATAATTAATAATTGTAATTGCATAATTACTCTGAATTACCCCTCATAGAAGGCAATCCTGCAAAACGTCTTGGAAAACAGAAGACCTAGCCGATAAGACAAGTTCCAACGAAGGTGAATAATATAGTAGTAGTGTGTACAGGTCTTAAGAGGCTTAAACCAGACTTTGGGGGTCATTCCGAGTTGATCGCTTGCTGACGATTTTCGCAGCGCAGTGATCAGGTAAAAAAAAAAACCGCAAAACTGTGCATGCTTATGCACCGCAATGCGCTGGCGCGTCATACGGGTACAAAGCGGATCGGTGCTGAGCTATGGATTTAGCAAAGATTCCATTTGCACAGCAGAACGTGAGGTGACTGACCGAAAGAGGGCGTTTATGGGTGTCAACTGACCGTTTTCTGGGAGTGTTTGGGAAAACGCAGGCGTTTGCAGGGCGGGTGTCTGACGTCAATTCCGGCACCAAAAAGACTGAAGTGATCGAAGCGGCTGAGTAAGTCCAGAGCTACTCAGAAACTGCACAAAAGGTTTCTGCTGCGCTAGGCTGCACAGGCGTTCGCACACTTGCAAAGCGAGAATACACTCCCCAGTGGGCGGCGACTATGCGTTTGCACGGCTGCTAACAGTAGCTAGCGAGCGAACAACTCTGAATGACCCCCTTAATTCCTTGTAGTAAAAATATGTGGCGGTTGGTCTCAACTAACCTGGTGCAGGTTACCACCTATTGAGAAAATCTTCACCCCTCACCACTCCTTACCAGGTCTCCTGGAGTGACGCTGTGGCTGGCACAGGGAATTAAATATGCATGGTCTATAACCAGGCTCATAATTCCCAGATGATAGAAGGTAAGTGCTCTCTTTTGGTCACCAAGAACATATTGGTGAATAACAGAGGATGAAGTATCATTTTGTCACAGTCGTTAACACTGCATAAAGTAAATGACAAGTGTTTCTGACCTGTTGCCTTGTGTACATTGCTCAGCGTTAACCTAACAAATGAGCAAAGGTTTCATTTCATGTATATAATCCATTATTTGTTTTTAAATAAACACTGGAAAAAAAAATATATATATATATATAATAATAATAATAATAATAATAATAATAATAAGTAAATGATCAGTAAAAAAACCAACAAAAAACCAACAAACATGCAGCTGGGACAAATTCCTTCCACCATCATCGATGGCACCGATGACAGGAAACCATTAATGGTTCCGTCTTTCAATAAGAATTTCATTTAGGCCACAAGTTATTCTGCGAATAAAATAGGACTTACTTTTATTTTCTTTTAGAGTCCTTATTTCATCTTCACTCTGGATAAAAGAACACAGGACAGGAGATGAGATGGCTGACCAGAGGAAGAGGAAAGACAACAAATCACCGGTAACGCAGGTACGGTACGCGTTACAGAGTGCCATACGTTTGGTCACACTGTTATGTCAGTGCTCTAGGTTATTGCTGGAGATAACATGCAGTCATCTAGAGACGTGTCAAACTGTGAAGCACAAGTCCGGTTCTATCTCCATTACACAAACTCTTTATTATCTAGTTCTCACGAGTATTTGAGCACTAAATTGTGTATAATAAAATAAGTGTTCGCACTTCACAAAAGACAATGACTTCTGTAAAGGTCAATAAATTCCCGTTGACGGCCAAGTGACAAGTACCCTGCTCACGGTGGAGAACGCGGCCTCCGGTTAAGTATAACGTTTGGGATCATAGTCTCCTATTCTTAGCTGAACAACATTTGGATTCTTGGAACACGTGGGTATGGATTATTAATGGGCTCCCCTATCCGTAGGACCTTTACTTGCCGCCCGAGCCCCGACTAATGGTCTTTTTGTTTATTTTAAATGTTCGGAACCTCACCTGAGTAGATCTAATAAAAAGCTTAAAGGTAAAAGAGCATGTAACGAAAATCAAATCTAATATTAAAGTGTCTCTTATTACATGTGATTATGCATTACGTTAATGAATGGAAATGGCGATAATTAGAATGTCCATTAAGGAATTAACGCACCTGACATAAAAGTAGTTCTGAAGCAGATCACCACAAATATATATGCTGAAGTTCCCATAACACAGATCAGTGATCAGGAGAAAGCCTGGGTGACACGGCCTCACGCACCAGGGGCTGGATGGTTGTATAGAGGATGGATCAGAAGCCCTGACACCATCTCCGATATAAGGTGAGCTCTGGTCTGGAGCACAGTATGGAGGACCAGCAGAGGAACCTGGTGGATCACAGGCGGAAGTGTGTGTTGGTGAGTGCAGCCGGCCATCTACCAGCCGCAGCTATGTGCAAATGACGGCTATCTGGCCAAACACAGAACAGCAGATCGCATCCAACGCGACTAAGGACAAATTAAACATGTATCCAGTCACTCAGCTCTCAGTGACAGGAAGTCTGATGTGCGTAGGAAATATGACTCCTCCATGAAAAGCCTCACCTTAAATATCTTCTTATACATGGAAAGCTACTTACAACAAACTTTGTGAATGTTACTCGTAGCTATCAGATGCCAAAAGTAGACAGTTCCAACTTCTGCTTCAGGAGACATAATATCTAATTACCTTTAATGAGGATATGAGATATACATCTTTCTTTTCCTGCAAATTGCAAGTATTTCAAACAAATCAGTGGTGCACAGACCAAGCTGCAGAATAAGGTGCGGAGCTGGGAAATCAGTCCTGTAATGTACAAATCACAAAGAAACAAAACACCTACCAGCTCTTTTATCCTCTTCCTGCGCCTGCCGGGGTTACCCAGATGACTCGTGAGGTCAAATATTGTTGGGATGGCATTCTCCCGAAGCACAGTCCTGTATGGACTCTGAAAATAAAAGTCAAATATTAACACACCGTATGCGGTGCTACAATGCTACACAGGTACAGGGAACACACTCCATACTCCAACACAGTCTCAGCATCATAGGGACACAGGGAAAATGTACCTCGTGCCTCAGACGTGACACCAGGATATATAGTGGCAGGTCAGGCTGCAGTCTCATTATTAGTGGCTCCAGCAACAAAATGATTGTCTCCACTGTGACTAGATGGTAGGTACAGTGTAACACCGTATATTAAACACACTGATGGAATGTTACTGCAATTACTGTCATTTCTATGTTATTTCACATTATACAATATACCAGTGGTTCAGGGCCAGTACAAGGTCTCTCTGCTCCCTAATCAGAGCTTCAGCCTAGAACCTTCTAACCTGCAAACCCCACCACCACGTCCCGGAGATACAGGCAGCCACTAGGTGGGCTGGGGTGAATTGTATCATTATCAGTGATGAGCGGGCTCGGTTCCTCGGAAACCGAACCCCCCCGAACTTCACCCATTTTACACGGGTCCGAGGCATACTCGGATTCTCCCGTATGGCTCGGTTAACCCGAGCGCGCCTGAACGTCATCATCCCGCTGTCGGATTCTCGCGAGATTCGGATTCTATATAAGGTGCCGCGCGTCGCCGCCATTTTCACTCGTGCATTGGAAATGTTAGGGAGAGGACGTGGCTGGCGTCCTCTCCGTTTATTAATGTTGATGCAAATATTTGTGCTTATTGCTTAATTGTGGGAACTGGGGAGCAGCTGTATTATATAGGAGGAGTACAGTGCAGAGTTTTGATGACCAGTGACCACCAGTATACGTTGTCTGCCTGAAAAACACTCCATATCTGTGCTCAGTGTGCTGCATATATCTGTGCTCACACTGCTTTATTGTGGGGACTGGGGACCAGCAGTATTATATAGGAGGAGTACAGTGCAGAGTTTTGCTGACAGTGACCACCAGTATTATACGTTCTCTGCCTGCAAAACGCTCCATATCTGTGCTCAGTGTGCTGCATATATCTGTGCTCACACTGCTTAATTGTGGGGACTGGGGACCAGCAGTATTATATAGGAGGAGTACAGTGCAGAGTTTTGCTGACAGTGACCACCAGTTTTATCCGTTCTCTGCCTGAAAAACACTCCATATCTGTGCTCAGTGTGCTGCATATATCTGTGCTCACACTGCTTTATTGTGGGGACTGGGGACCACCAGTATATATAGCAGTACGGTACGGAAGGCCACTGCTCTACCTACCTCTGTGTCATCAAGTATACTATCCATCTAGATTCTATACCTGTGGTGCATTTTAGTTTTGCAGTCTGCCGACAGTGACCACCAGTATATAGTATACTATCCATCTAGATTCTATACCTGTGGTGCATTTTAGTTTTGCAGTTTGCTGACAGTGACCACCAGTATATATAGCAGTACGGTACGGAAGGCCACTGCTCTACCTACCTCTGTGTCGTCAAGTATACTACCCATCCATACCTGTGGTGCATTTCAGTTGTGCGCAGTATATATAGTAGTAGGCCATTGCTATTGATATAATTCCACACATTAAAAAATGGAGAAAAAAAATGTGGAGGGTAAAATAGGGAAAGATCAAGATCCACTTCCACCTCGTGCTGAAGCTGCTGCCACTAGTCATGGCCGAGACGATGAAATGCCATCAACGTCGTCTGCCAAGGTCGATGCCCAATGTCATAGTAGAGAGCATGTAAAATCCAAAAAACAAAAGTTCAGTAAAATGACCCAAAAATCAAAATTAAAAGCGTCTGAGGAGAAGCGTAAACTTGCCAATATGCCATTTACGACACGGAGTGGCAAGGAACGGCTGAGGCCCTGGCCTATGTTCATAGCTAGTGGTTCAGCTTCACATGAGGATGGAAGCACTCATCCTCTCGCTAGAAAACTGCAGTGCCACTCCTAGATGGACCAGGTGTTTGTGTCGGCCACTTGGGTCGCTTAGCTTAGTCACACAGCGACCTTGGTGCGCCTCTTTTTCTTTGCATCATGTACTGTTTGGGGACTATTTTTTTTGAAGTGCCATCCTGCCTGACACTGCAGTGCCACTCCTAGATGGGCCAGGTGTTTGTGTCGGCCACTTGTGTCGCTTAGCTTAGCCATCCAGCGACCTCGGTGCAAATTTTAGGACTAAAAATAATATTGTGAGGTGTGAGGTGTTCAGAATAGACTGAAAATGAGTGTAAATTATGGTTATTGAGGTTAATAATACTATGGGATCAAAATGACCCCCAAATTCTATGATTTAAGCTGTTTTTGAAAAAAAAACACCCGAATCCAAAACACACCCGAATCCGACAAAAAATTTTCAGGGAGGTTTTGGCAAAACGCATCCGAATCCAACACACGGCCGCGGAACCGAATCCAAGACCAAAACACAAAAAATTTCTGGTGCACATCACTAATCATTACACATATACAGAGAAAGAGTGACTGTGTGTGAGCAACACTACCGCCGTGCAGTGTGATACTGAGGGAACCGAAGCAAGTTTATTCATTTATCCATGCGAGTGTAGAGTGTAGAGATAGAGATATATACACACATACATACATACATACATACATACATACATATGTATATATATATATACACACATACACACAAGATTTCCTACCAATGTTATATCTCTTTCTGCAAGGTATACTGGGCTCTACGGGGAATGACACTGGGGGGTGTAGAGTAGGATCTTGATCCGAGGCACCAGAATGCCTAGCGCCACCTCCTCTATAACCCCGCCTCCGTGCACAGGAGCTCAGTTTTGTTAACCAGTCCAATGCAGTAGCAGCCAAAAGAGATGACAACTGTTAGTAGCCACATACATCACATTCTCACGACAGGAGAAGTGTCAGCGGCTAATGCCATACCAACCCAAAGAAGCTAAGTGCGTCAGGGTGGGCGCCTTGTGGAGCCCAGTGTACCTCGCAGAAAGAGATTTAACAACGGTAAGTTCTTACCATAAATCTAATTTTCTGCTGCAGGGTACACTGGGCTCCACAGGGAATGACATTGGGGATGTCCTAAAGCAGTTCCTTATGGGAGGGGATGCACTGTAGCGGGCACAAGAACCCGGCGTCCAAAGGAAGCATCCTGGGAGGCGGAAGTGTCGAAGGCATAAAACCTTATGAATGTGTTCACTGAGGACCACATAGCCGCCTTGCACAATTGGGGACGCGCATCGCTATCGCTGAGGGGGGTACACACGAGTGATCTGTGCTTAAAATCTAAGCAATCTAGTCAGATTGCTTAGATTTTAAGCATGGATCTCTCCGCGAGTACCCCCCTTAAGAGAAAGCCACTTAAGGTCTGCAGATTCAAGGGGCTCAAACGGAGACTCTTGTAATGCCACTAGAACCACCGACAAGTCCCAAGGAGCCACAGGCGGGACATAAGGAAGTTGAATCCGCAACACACCCTGAGTGAACGTATGAACATCAGGTAAAGTCGCAATTTTTCTCTGGAACCAAACAGACAAGGCAGAAATATGAACCTTGATGGCAGCTAGACGAAGGCCCAAGTCCAGGCCCTGTTGTAGAAAGGCCAAAAGTTTGGCCGTACTAAACTTGTAAGCGTCATGATTGTTAGATGCGCACCAAGCAAAGTAAGAATTTCAGACCCTATGGTAAATCAGAGCAGAAGCCGGTTTCTGGGCCTTCAACATAGTTTGAATGACCACCTCAGAAAAACCTTTGGCCCTCAAGACGGAAGCTCCAAGAGCCACGCCGTCAAAGCCAACCGGGCTAAATCCTGTTATACACAGGGACCCTGAACGAGGAGATCTGGGCGCTGAGGAAGTAGAAGGGGACGCTCTATCGAGTGACCCTGAAGGTCTGAGAACCAATGCCGTCTGGGCCACGCTGGAGCAATCAGAAGTAGGATTCCTCCTTCTTGCTTGAACTTTCTTATTACTCTGGGCAGGAGTGACACTGGAGGGAACACGTATGGCATCTGAAAGTTCCATGGAATTGCCAGTGTGTCCACGAACGCTGCTAGAGGATCCCTTGTCCTTGCTGCAAAGACCGGAACCTTGTGATTGTGTCGAGACGCCATCAGGTCCACATCTGGAAGGCCCCACCTGTCCACGAGGATTTGAAACACTTCTGGATGGAGGCTCCACTCTCCGGCGAGTACGTCCTGACGACTGAGAAAGTCTGCTTCCCAGTTTAGGACCCCCGGAATGAATACTGCCGATATGGCTGGCAGATGGCGTTCCGCCCACTGAAGAATCCTTGATACTTCCCTCATCGCCATGCGGCTTCGAGTGCCGCCTTGATGATTGATGTATGCCACTGGGTGGCGTTGTCAGACTGTACTTGAACAGGTCTGTTCTGTATTAAATACTGGGCCAAGTTCAGAGCATTGAACACCGCCGCAGTTCCAGAATGTTTATCGGGAGGAGAGACTCCTCCTTGGTCCACTGACCCTGAAGGGAGTGTTGCTCCAACAACCGCGCCCCAACCTCTCAGACGGTATCCGTCGTCAGAAGGACCCAGTTGGAGATCCAGAAGGGACGACCCCTGCTCAATCGTTGGTCCTAAAGCCACCAGCTCAGTGACAGACGGACCTCCGGAGACAAGATCATTTGAGACCTGATCCGGTGAGGCAGGCCGTCCCACTTGTCAAGAATCAACTTCTGCAGAGGGCGGGAATGGAATTGAGCGTACTCCACCATGTCGAAAGCCGACACCATGAGACCTAGCACTTGCATTGCCGAATGTATCGACACCTGCGGACGAGATAGGAAGCATCTAATCCTGTCCTGAAGCTTCAGGACTTTCTCCTGAGACAAGAACAACCACTGGTTGTGAGTGTCCAACAACGTCCCTAGGTGCACCATGCTCTGTGCAGGGACCAGGGAAGATTTCTTCCAGTTGATGAGCCACCCGTCGGCTTGCAGAAACTGGATAGTCCGATCCAGATGGCGTAGGAGAATTTCTGGGGAATTTGCCAGGATCAACAAGTCGTCCAGGTACGGTAGGATCCTGACCCCTTGACGGCAGTCATTACCACCATGATCTTGGTGAAGACTTGCGGAGCCGTGGTCAAACCAAAAGGTAATGCCCAAAATTGGTAATGGAGGTTGCCAACCGCAAACCTCAGGTACTGCTGATGCAACCCTGCGATGGGAATATGCAGTTAAGTATCCTGTATGTCCAGGGAGACCATAAAATCCCCAGGTTCCTAGAGCAGAACAATAGAGCGAAGAATTTCCATATGAAACTTGGATACCCTCAAAAATTTATTCAAGGACTTGAGGTTGAGAATGGGCCGGGAGGACCCATTCGGTTTCGGGACTAGGAATAGCGGTGAATAGAACCCCTTGCCTCTCTGAACCAGGAGGCACCTGTACTACCACTCCTGTGTCCAGGAAGGACTGTACCACCGAATGAAGAGTTTTTGCCTCACCTGATCCGAAGGGACGTCTGTCAGGCAAAATCAATGAGAGGGACGATTCTTGAAGGATATGGTGTAACCTCGAGTGACGACTTCCTGTACCCAGGCATCGGAAGTGGTCCTCAACCATTCCTGGGTATACCCTAGAAGTCGGGCCCCCACCCTGGGAACCCCCAGAGGGAGGCCCGCCCCGTCATGCGGCAGGCTTGTCAGTTTTGGAAGCAGGCTGACGGGCAGCCCAGGTCCTTTTGGGTTTGGGCTCATTGTGTTAGGCGCCGGGGTCCGCTCGTCGGTGCGGCCCGGCGCCTAGCAACCAGGGACGCCGTGCGCGTACAGCCGCCGGCTCCCTGGCAACGCTAGACGCCGGGCGCACGGAGCCGCTCAGACCCTAGCAACGGGGACGCCACGTTCGGGCCGCGTTCTCCGTTGCTGGGTCTTTTCTAATTGTATTATGGTGTGCTGGCCGTGCAGCATGCAAGCTGCACGGCATTACTTGTGATTACCCAGTCTGGCTCCTGATTGGGGAGCTCACAGTTATAAGCACCCTTTGGACTTCTCACAGACGCCGGTGATAGCTTCCTGTTTGCCTGTGTTGGTTACAGAGAGTTTCCAGTCCTGCTCAATCCGGTTGTTCCTGTCCTCAGTGATCCTGTACTCGGAAATTGTCATCTGTTCCTGGAGTCTGACCGAGCACCTTTAACATCCTGTGGTGTTCGTGAGTCGCGGCGTAGCCGTGTGTTGCGGCTTGACCGCTTACTGTTTATTATTTTGTATCTTTGTGTTCTGGAGCTTTTGCGGAGGATTCCGCTCCCCCTGATCCACTCTGGTATCCAGCGGTGCTGGATAGGAGTTACGGATCAGTGGATCTTTGGTTGTCCTTTTCCCTGGCGGCTAGTCCGCACATACTTTTTGGTTTAGTTAGTTAGCTTGTAACCCCTGGCCTGGTTGCTTAGTCAGAGGGCCCCTTGTTATCACCCTGTCTCGGATTTCCCTTTGTCTCCCATTAAGACCTGAGGGGGCATCGGGGTTGGGCAGACATAATCCGCCCTTCGAACGCGGCTGCCATGGGCTCAAGCAACCATAGTCTCGCAGGGGATTTCTGATAACACGGGCGAGACAACGGAGTTAGGGCGCCAGGGGTTACTAGGCTCTCCTGCTCCCACAACCAGTATATCTTTCCAGTACTCAGACCTCTGCCATAAGATCTCCTCTGGTCTGGAGTACGGGAATCATAACACATTGGGTTTGGAAGTGCGAACCTGTTTCGGGTACACTTGACCTTTTGCTTTCCCTGAAGTACGAAAGGAGCGAAATGGAGTACTCTCAGCCTTTGGCACCGAAGGAGCAGTACTAGGAATACATGCTGTTTTAGCAGAGGCTAAGTCATCCACTGTCTTGTTGAGATCTTCTCCGAAAAGAATGTCTCCCTTAAAAGGGAGTACCTCCAGGGTTTTCTTAAGAGTCCAGATCCACAGACCAGGACCATAACCAGAGAATCCGGCGAGCCAAAATGGACGTAGTAGAAGCCTTGGCCGCCAAAATACCGGCATCAGAAGCCGCCTGCTTAATTTAATGAGAAGCTGTGACAATATAAGACAGACATTGTCTAGCATGATCAGAAGCGTTGGAAGGCAACTCCGTCTCCAGCTCCTGAGCCCGCGCTTCAACAGCCTCTGCAGCCCATGTCGCTGCAATGGTGGGCCTATGCGCAGCACCAGTTAGGGTGTAAATTGCCTTTAAACAACCCTCCACACGCTTATTCGTCGGTTCTTTCAGAGACGGGACGGTAGTTACCGGCAGAGCTGAGGATACCACCAGCTGCGCCACCTGCGAATTCATTGTGAGAAACAGGGGTGTCTCCCAATTTTTACTTAGCTCCGCAGGGGGGGGGGGGGGTTAGCGAGCAAGCAAGCATCTTCTTGTGAGGCGTGAATTTCTTTCCTGGATTTTCCCAGGACTCCAGACGTATGTCAACTAAATGGTCAGAGTGAGGTAAAACTTGTTTAGCCACTTTGACGTTTAAACCTGTCCGGTTTCTTAGGGGCAGCATCAGGCTACGGATCATCAGTAATTTGAAGAACGGTCCTGATAGAATCCCCATTAGAAGCGTCTGGATCAGAATCTGTGGGGTCAGTATAAACACCATCCTCATCAGACGAGGAGTCTAAGACGTTGGTGGATTGTGAGGAAGTAATGGCCCGCTTAGAGGACCCCTTGGTCTTAGGCGGGCGAGGGTTAGACTTCTGAGTAGTCAGTGATTGGTTCAATTGCTGTAACTGACAAGACAGTTGATCTGCCCATGGCGGGTTAACCGCAGGAACCATAAGTGGTTGCACTGGCACAGGAGGTCCCATAGGGGGCGTTAGTCTAGTTACCAGCATATTCAATAGCGTGGAGAAGGTAGCCCAAGGTGGGTCAATATGAACCCCCGTTGCTACAGTCCCACTTGGGGGTAAGGATCCCCCCAAACCTGAACCCTCAGCTCCTATGTTCTCCTCAAATGTGTCTGCAGCGTCACCACCACGTAATGTGGGATCAGCTCCAGCACCATTGCCCTTTGTAGCTAACATATTCAAAAGCTCAATGCAAGGCAACACAGTACAATATCAGCAGCATAATACCCGACAAGAACCCCCTGTGCAGTGTAACAGCACAAACAGGGAATTCAAGAGGTATATGGTGACTAAAAATCAGAGAAAAATACACACTGAGTATATCCTGTGAACTACCTATACCTGTATTAAATGATAAACCTGACGCACAGCCCCATCAGGTTATAGAATATAGGGATAGCAATCTGAGTGAGATACACGAAATGGAGGTCACACAGCAGCTATATGCGCACACACAGTCACATTGTACAATGCAGAAATTATGACATGCAATAAAACTGCACTGGACTAGCAATACAGAGTAGTATTATGTATAGATAAAACAATGCACAGTAAAGACTGGATGTATATCACAGGGTACTTGTACTATATAACCCTGACTAAATGCACTTTTTCTTAACTAACACTGTCAGCAGACATGTAGAATACTTAAGTGTCCTGTAAAATGCACAGCGCTGACAGGCAGGCGGCTTTACAGAGGAGGATTTGCCCAAACAGTCCCAGGATCAGCTCAGCTTGTCCTAATGGCGCCCAAACGCTGACAGGGAGTGAGGGAGAGAGAGATATGCAGCTCCAGGGCGGGAACATTTACTCTAAATGGCGCCCTGGGGGAGGGGCTACAGGTCAAAGCCTTATCCCCCTGCTGGACTTCACCACCGGGTACTGTGGGCTTATATAAACGGTTTATGAGAGAAAACAAACATGTGCCCTTGCCCTGGTGATAAAGTGGGGTCCCTGTACTACCACAGTGTCCACACCGGCAGCGCGGGATCGCGATTTACAGCGGGTCCCTCCGGGGGGACCCACTTACCTCTTCCCTGAGTGCAGCCACGCAATCCAGGAGAACAGCGGTCGTGTGTGTGTGACTAACTGGAAGAAAACCGGAGCCTCCGCTGTAGGTACCCAGCAACCAGGGCACGGGAGTGTACAGCGCCGCTGGGGGAGGTGATGGAGCTACAGCAGGAGATGTCTGGCTGACATCTAAAACAGTCGGTGTCTCTGCTGCAGCCCTTGAAGTCTTCATATTTCTTTTAAAAGCTTCTTCTCAGTGCTGCTGGAGCAGCCCCCCTGTCGTATGCCTGCTTACTGCATGGCACCAACTACAAAACTGAGCTCCTGTGCACGGAGGCGGGGTTATAGAGGAGGCGGCGCTAGGCATTCTGGGAAGAAGGTCAAAGCTTTGAGCCTGTTGGTGTCTCGGATCAAGATCCTACTCTACACCCCCAATGTACCCCGCAGCATAAATATATAGACAAGATTCCCAAATTGCGCTAAAGAATAACACAAGCAGCACCTCTAGAAGGACTTTGTTAGCTAAAGTCCAATAAATAACAAATACAAAGCAAGATCAGAGGGCGCTAATTATAGGGGATATTATTGAACACCATCAATCGCTATCTAAAAAATTAATTAAACAGAATAATTAAAAAATGTATTAACAGACTCAGAACAAATTGATTCATTTCCAAATTGCTCAATGACATGATGAATTCAACACCTTAACAGCTATTATGGATGTTATTCCTTGTTGCTGTAACTTCGACAGTATAACAGAATGTCAATCTGAAGAACCCAACGCGTTTCGTCCCATGGGACTTCCTCAGGGGTATTGAATTAATTGGTTAGATACAACATGATTATAGTAGCTTGAAAGAGTGAAAACATCGCTGTGAATAATTTTTATGATGAATCAGTATATGTCTGAGTAAAAAACTCAAGACAAAAGGATTATCCTTAAAAAGACCAAACAAGATCACACATGAAGTCTGGGTCTGATCAAGAATTTAGGAACAGACCAAAATTTCATGCAGTATTAAATAGCACTGGACGTGCAATAATGACGCAATTTCCTCTTATAATGTATAAGGGCTGAAACGCAGAGATACAAGTGCTCCTCACAGATTCTTCAGATTGACATTCTGTTATACTGTCGAAGTTACAGCAACAAGGAATTACATCCATAATAGCTGTTAAGGTGTTGAATTCATCATGTCATTGAGCAATTTGGAAATTAATCAATTTGTTCTGAGTCTGTTAATACATTTTTAAATTATTCTGTTTTATTAATTATTTAGATAGCGATTGATGGTGTTCAATAATATCCCCGATACAAATAAATTATATATCTATATATATCTATCTATATATATCTATATATATATATATATATATATATATATATATATATATATATATATATATGAGCCGCACTCGTTGTAAACTTTAAAGTGGGTGCGGTTAATGAAGAATAATAGCAAAGTCCATGTCCACCCGAGACAAAGTGAAGTCCAGAAAAGCACGGGTAGCCAGCACACCAATTTATAAGGTTTTAATTCCTTGTAAAGCAGCAATGCATAGACATTATGATTGTAAGAAATAAAACTGTACACCACCACAAGCTGACCCTAAGAGTCACAGGAAGGCTCAATTTACTTCATTTAATATTTTTTGTTAAAAATGTATCCTTAAAGTTTTTATTCCTTATTGCCGTGAACAAAAATGCCGATACTGTACGGCGCCGAGAGTCAAGACAGTCCGGGAACCAATGGCATATACAGGTTGAGTATCCCATATCCAAATATTCCGAAATACGGACTTTTTTGAGTGAGAGTGAGATAGTGAAACCTTTGTTTTTTGATGGCTCAATGTACACAAACTTTGTTTAATTCACAGTTATTAAAAATATTGTATTTAATGACCTTCAGGCTGTATGTATAAGGTGTATATGTAACATAAATGCATTCTGTGCTTAGACTTAGGTCCCATCACCATGATATCTCATTATGGTATGCAATTATTCCAAAATACGGAAAAATCCCATATCCAAAATACCTTTGGTCCCAAGCATTTTGGATAAGGGATACTCAACCTGTACTACATCTATATAATAAGCGAGACAGTCTGTCTCTGCCATATACTACATCTATAATCTATATGATACATGAGACAGTCTGTCTGTCTGTCTGTCTGTATGCCCTTTATGGAGAGAAATTAAATTGCCTGCGCTTGATTGAAAGCAGCTTTCTTAAATGTGGATAACCGGAATTTTTATGAGAAAGCGCTGATAATGAACTAATAAATAATGTAATGTAGCGGCACCTGTAAAAATAATTTTTTGTTAATGGTTTGAATGTTTACACTCTTTCTCTTACGTCCTAGAGGATGCTGGGGACTACAAATGGGCCATGGGGTATAGACGGGATCCGCAGGAGCTTGGGCACACTGAAAAGACTTTAACTGGGTGTGAACTGGCTCCTCCCTCTATGCCCCTCCTCCATACCTCAGTTAGACTTTGTGCCCAGGACTGACTGGACACTCACTAGGGGAGCTCTCCTGAGTTTCTCTAGAAAGACTTTTGTTAGGTTTTTTATTTTCAGGGAGACCTGCTGGCTACAGGCTCCCTGCAGCGTGGGACTGAGGGGAGAGAAGTCAGACCTACTTCTACTTAGTTTAAGGGCTCTGCTTCTTAGGCTACTGGACACCATTAGCTCCAGAGGGTTCGATCACTATGGTTCGCCTAGCTGCTTGTTCCCGGAGCCGCGCAGTCACCCCCCTCACAGAAGCCAGAAGAGAGAAGCCGGGTGAGTATGCAGAAGGCAGAAGACTTCAGTAACGAGGTACAGCGCAGCGGTAGCGCTGCGCTCCATGCTCCCACACAGATCACCAATGGCACTTGCAGGGTGCAGGGCGCTGGAGGGGGGGGGGGGGGGGGTGCCCTGGGCAGCAGTTACTGAGGTCTGGGAAGCCGGCACAAGCCTTTTGTGGTGCATATTTATTGTCTTTGAAGCAGCGCTTTACACATATATTCTTTGGCGGGATATATGGGCGCTGGGGTGTGAGCTGGCATACTCCCTCTGCGTTTCTCTATCCAGGCTTCCTTGTGGGCCTGTCCCCTAGCTGAGGCATTGTGTGTGTCGATACTTCGTGTCAGCATGTCTGAGGCTGAATGTTATTCACCGGAGGAGGTTACTGGGGGAGCAGATGCGGGTCTGGAATTGGCTCTGTCGGCGCAGCCGACACCTGATTTACACACATTGTTAAGTACACTTATTACAAATGTGGCTTCTTTGTCAAAGAGGTTAGATAAATCAGAGTCGCAGACACAGGTGTGGAGAAAATCCATGGAGGATGCTTTGTCTCAGGTGCAGACCCCATCGGGGTCGCAAAAGCGGCCGTTTACTCAAGTGGTAGATACTGATACCGACACGGATTCTGATTCCGAGGTCGATTTCACTGAGGCAGCTTTACATCCACGATTAGTTAAAAGTATTCAGTACATGATTGTGGCTATAAAAGATGTTTTACGCATTTCTGATGAACCTGCGGTGCAGGAAAATAAGAATTTACTTACCGATAATTCTATTTCTCATAGTCCGTAGTGGATGCTGGGAACTCCGTAAGGACCATGGGGATTAGCGGCTCCGCAGGAGACTGGGCACAAAAGTAAAGCTTTAGGACTACCTGGTGTGCACTGGCTCCTCCCCCTATGACCCTCCTCCAAGCCTCAGTTAGGATACTGTGCCCGGACGAGCGTACACAATAAGGAAGGATTTTGAATCCCGGGTAAGACTCATACCAGCCACACCAATCACACCGTATAACTTGTGATCTAAACCCAGTTTACAGCATGATAATAGAGGAGCCTCTGAAAAGATGGCTCCCAACAATAATAACCCGATTTTTGTAACAATAACTATGTACAAGTATTGCAGACAATCCGCACTTGGGATGGGCGCCCAGCATCCACTACGGACTATGAGAAATAGAATTATCGGTAAGTAAATTCTTATTTTCTCTGACGTCCTAGTGGATGCTGGGAACTCCGTAAGGACAATGGGGATTATACCAAAGCTCCTAAACGGGCGGGAGAGTGCGGATGACTCTGGAGCACCGAATGAGAGAACTCCAGGTCCTCCTCAGCCAGGGTATCAAATTTGTAGAATTTAGCAAACGTGTTTGCCCCTGACCAAGTAGCTGCTCGGCAAAGTTGTAAAGCCGAGACCCCTCGGGCAGCCGCCCAAGATGAGCCCACCTTCCTTGTGGAATGGGCTTTTACAGATTTTGGCCGTGGCAGGCCTGCCACAGAATGTGCAAGCTGAATTGTACTACAAATCCAACGAGCAATAGTCTGCTTAGAAGCAGGAGCACCCAGCTTGTTGGGTGCATACAGGATAACAGCGAGTCAGATTTCCTGACTCCAGCCGTCCTGGAAACATATATTTTCAAGGCCCTGACTACGTCCAACAACTTGGAGTCCTCCAAGTCACTAGTAGCCGTAGGTACCAAAATAGGTTGGTTCAGATGAAACACTGAAACCACCTTAGGGAGAAAATGAGGACGAGTCCTCAATTTCGCCCTGTCTGAATGGAAGATCGGATAAGGGCTTTTACAGGATAAAGCCCCCAATTCTGACACGTGCCTGGCTGAGGCCAGGGCCAACAACATGACCACTTCCCATGTGAGATATTTTAACTCCACAGATTCAAGTGGTTCAAACCAATGTGACTTTAGGAACCCCAAAACTACATTGAGATCCCAAAGTGCCACTGGAGGCACAAAAAGAGGCTGTATATGCAGTACCCCTTTTACAAACGTCTGAACTTCAGGTAGTGAAGCTAGTTCTTTCTGGAAGAAAATTGACAGGGCCGAAATTTGGACCTTAATGGACCCCAATTTTAGGCCCATAGACACTCCTGTTTACAGGAAATGCAGGAATCGACCTAGTTGAAATTCCTCCATCGGGGCCTTACTGGCCTCGCACCACGCAACATATTTTCGCCAAATGCGGTGATAATGCTTTGCGGTTACATCCTTCCTGGCTTGACCAGGGTAGGGATGACTTCATCCGGAATGCCTTTTTCCTTCAGGATCCGGCGTTCAACCGCCCTGCCGTCAAACGCAGCCGCGGTAAGTCTTGGAATAGACAGGGTCCTTGCTGGAGCAGGTCCCTCCTTAGAGGTAGAGGCCACGGGTCCTCCGTGAGCATCTCTTGAAGTTCCGGGTACCAAGTCCTTCTTGGCCAATCCGGAGCCACGAGTATAGTTCTTACTTCCCTCCGTCTTATAATTCTCAGTACTTTTTGGTATGAGAGGAAGAGGAGGGAACACATACACTGACCGGTACACCCACGGTGTTACCAGAGCGTCCACAGCTATTGCCTGAGGGTCCCTTGACCTGGCGCAATACCTGTCCAATTTTTTGTTTAGGCGGGACGCCATCATGTCCACCTTTGGTTTTTCCCAATGGTTTACAATCATGTGGAAGACTTCTGGGTGAAGTCCCCACTCTTCCGGGTGGAGGTCGTGCCTGCTGAGGAAGTCTGCTTCCCAGTTGTCCACTCCCGGAATGAACACTGCTGACAGTGCTATCACATGATTTTCCGCCCAGCGAAAAATCCTTGCAGCTTCTGCCATTGCCCTCCTGCTTCTTGTGCCGCCCTGTCTGTTTACGTGGGCGACTGCCGTGATATTGTCCGACTGGATCAGCACCGACTGACCTTGAAGCAGAGGTCTTGCTTGGCTTAGGGCATTGTAAATGGCCCTTAGCTCCAAAATATTTATGTGAAGTGATGTCTCCAGGCTTGACCACAAGCCCTGGAAATTTTTTCCCTGTGTGACTGCTCCCCAGCCTCTCAGGCTGGCATCCGTGGTCACCAGGACCCAGTCCTGAATGCCGAATCTGCGGCCCTCTAGAAGATGAGCCCTCTGCAACCACCACAGGAGAGACACCATTGTCTTTGGTGACAGGGTTATCCGCTGATGCATCGGAAGATGCGATCCGGACCATTTGTCCAGCAGGTCCCACTGGAAAGTTCTTGCGTGGAATCTGCCGAATGGAATTGCTTCGTAGGAAGCCACCATTTTTCCCAGGACCCTTGTGCACTGATGCACTGACACCTGGCCTGGTTTTAGGAGGTTTCTGACTAGTTCGGATAACTCCCTGGCTCTCTCCTCCGGGAGAAACACCTTTTTCTGGACTGTGTCCAGGATCATCCCTAGGAATAGAAGTCGTGTCGTCGGGATCAGCTGTGATTTTGGAATATTGAGAATCCAACCGTGCTGGCGCAGCACTATCTGAGATAGTGCTACCCCGACTTCCAACTGTTCCCTGGATCTTGCCCTTATCAGGAGATCGTCCAAGTAAGGGATAACTAAAACTCCCTTCCTTCGAAGGAGTATCATCATTTCGGCCATTACCTTGGTAAAGACCCTGAGTGCCGTGGACAATCCAAACGGCAGCGTCTGAAACTGATAGTGACAGTTCTGTACCACAAACCTGAGGTACCCTTGGTGAGAAGGGTAAATTGGGACATGTAGGTAAGCATCTTTGATGTCCAGAGAGACCATATAGTCCCCTTCTTCCAGGTTTGCAATCACTGCTCTGAGTGACTCCATCTTGAATCTGAACCTTTGTATGTAAGTGTTCAAGGATTTTAAATTTAAAAATGGTCTCACCGAGCCGTCCGGCTTCGGTACCACAAATAGTGTGGAATAGTACCCCTTTCCCTGTTGCAGGAGGGGTACCTTGATTATCACCTGCTGGGAATACAGCCTGTGAATGGCTTGCAATACTGTCTCCCTGTCTGAGGGAGACGTCGGTAAAGCAGACTTTATGAAACGGCGAGGGGGAGACGTCTCGAATTTCTTGAGACGGGCCCCCACCGTGCCTGAGACCGCTTGTAAAGCCCCAGCGTCATGCTGAGGACTTTGCGGAGGCGGGAGAGGGCTTTTGTTCCTGGGAATTGGCTGTTTCCAGTGGCCACCAGGTCTGTTAGACCTACCCCAAATAACTCCTCCTTTTTATAAGGCGATACTTCCATATGCCTTTTGGAATCATCATCACCTGACCACTGTCTTGTCCATAACCCTCTTCTGGCAGAAATGGACAGCGCACTTACTCTTGATGCCAGTCGGCAAATATCCCTCTGTGCATCACGCATATATAGAAATGCATCTTTTAAATGCTCTATAGTTAGTAATATACTGTCCCTATCTAGGGCATCAATATTGTCAGTCAGGGAATCCGACCAAGCCACCCCAGCACTGCACATCCAGGCTGAGGCGATTGCTGGTCGCAGTATCACACCCGTGTGAGTGTATATACATTTTAGGATATTTTACTGCTTTCTGTCAGCAGGTTCCTTAAGGGCGGCCGTATCCGGGGACGGTAGTGCCACCTGTTTAGACAAGCGTGTGAGCGCTTTATTCACCCTAAGGGGTGTTTCCCAACGTGCCCTATCCTCTGGCGGGAAGGGGTATGATGCTAATAACTTTTTAGGAATTAACAGTTTTTATCGGGGGAAACCCACGCATCATCACACACTTCATTTAATTCCTCAGATGCAGGAAAAACTACAGGCAGTTTTTTCTCACCCAACCTAATACCCTTTTTAGTGGTACTGGTATTATCAGAAATGTGTAAAAACATTTTCCATAGCCTCAATCATGTAACGTGTGGCCCTACTGGAAGTCACATTCGTCTCTTTATCGTCGACACTGGAGTCAGAATCCGTGTCGGCGTCTGTATCTGCCATCTGTGGTAACGGGCGTTTTAGAGCCCCAGATGGCTTTTGAGACACCTGGACAGGCACAGGCTGAGTCGCCGGCTGTCTCATGTCATCAATCTTTTGTAAAGAGCTGACACTGTCACATAATTCCTTCCATAAGCTCATCCACTCAGGTGTCGACTCCCTAGGGGGTGACATCTCTGTTACAGGCAATTGCTCCGCCTCCACCTCATTTTCCTCCTCATACATGTCGACACAACGTACCGACACACAGCACACACACAGGGAATGCTCTGATAAGAGGACAGGACCCCACTAGCCCTTTGGGGAGACAGAGGGAGAGTATGCCAGCACACACCAGAGCGCTATATATATATATACAGGGATAACCTTATATAAAAGTGTTTTTCCCCTTATAGCTGCTGTATTGTTATACTGCGCCTAATTAGTGCCCCCCTCTCTTTTTTAACCCCTTTCTGTAGTGTAGTAACTGCAGGGGAGAGCCAGGGAGCTTCCCTCCAACGGAGCTGTGAGAGAAAATGGCGCCAGTGTGCTGAGGAGATAGGCTCCGCCCCCTTCTCGGCGGCCTTTTCTCCCGTTTTTCTGTGGAATCTGGCAGGGGTTAAAATTCATCCATATAGCCCTGGGGGCTATATGTGATGTATTTTCGCCAGCCAAGGTGTTTTTATTGCTGCTCAGGGCGCCCCCCCCCTAGCGCCCTGCACCCTCAGTGACCGAAGTGTGAAGTGTGCTGAGGAGCAATGGCGCACAGCTGCAGTGCTGTGCGCTACCTTGGTGAAGACAGGATGTCTTCTGCCGCCGATTTTCCGGACCTCTTCTTGCTTCTGGCTCTGTAAGGGGGCCGGCGGCGCGGCTCTGGGACCGAGCTCCGAGGCTGGGCCTGTGTTCGGTCCCTCTGGAGCTAATGGTGTCCAGTAGCCTAAGAAGCCCAATCCACTCTGCACGCAGGTGAGTTCGCTTCTTCTCCCCTTAGTCCCTCGATGCAGTGAGCCTGTTGCCAGCAGGTCTCACTGAAAATAAAAAACCTAAAACTAAACTTTCACTAAGAAGCTCAGGAGAGCCCCTAGTGTGCACCCTTCTCGGCCGGGCACAAAAATCTAACTGAGGCTTGGAGAAGGGTCATAGGGGGAGGAGCCAGTGCACACCAGGTAGTCCTAAAGCTTTACTTTTGTGCCCAGTCTCCTGCGGAGCCGCTAATCCCCATGGTCCTTACGGAGTTCCCAGCATCCACTAGGACGTCAGAGAAACAAGGATTTGTTTGTTCAAGGGGAAAAAACCTGAGGTGAAGTTTCCCCCCTCTCATGAAATGAATACTCTTTGTGAAAAGGCTTGGGAGTCGCCGGACAAGAGGTGGCAGATTCCCAAGAGGATTTACATGGCGTATCCTTTCCCTTCTGATGACAGGGAAAAATGTGAGGCGTCTCCAAATGTTGACAAAGCTCTATCTCGTTTGTCTAAGAAGGTGGCGCTTCCGTCTCCTGACATGGCAGCTCTCATGGATCCGGCGGATCGCAAGCTGGAGACGTCTCTGAAGTCCATTTTCGCTAATACGGGTGCATTGCTCAGACCTGCTGTGGCGTCGGTATGGGTGAGTAGTGCTATTGCTAAATGGGCTGAGAATTTAGCTGCTGATATGGATACCCTTGATAAAGATAATGTTCTTTTGACTCTTGGTTATATCAACGACGCTGCAGATTACCTGAAGGATGCGGCGAGGGATGTTGGTCTCTTGGGATCAAGAGCCAATGCCATGGCGATCTCTGCCAGGAGGGCGCTGTGGATCCATCAATGGAATGCTGATGCCAACTCCAAGAGAGCTATGGAAGCTTTACCCTTCAAAGGTAATGTCTTGTTTGGGGACGGCTTGGCTGACCTGGTCTCTACCGCGACTGCGGGTAAGTCGTCTTTTCTTCCCTATGTTCCCACACAACAGAAAAAGGCACCACATCAGCAGATGCAGTCCTTTCGTCCAAATAAATACAGGCGTGGAAAAGGTTCATCCTTCCTCGCTTCAAAGGGTAGAGGAAGAGGAAGGAAGTCGCCTGCTGTGTCAGGCGCCCAGGACCAAGAGTCCTCCCCTGCCTCTACCAAGTCCACCGCATGATGCTGGGGCTTCCCTGGGGGAGTCCGGACCGGTGGGGGGCCGTCTGCGGATCTTCAGTCAGGTCTGGATTCAATCAGGCCTGGATCCTTGGGTCCTAGAAATTGTATCTCAGGGATACAAGCTGGAGTTTCAGGAGGTGCCCCCTCACCGGTTTTTTATTTCGGCCTTACCAGTGTCTCTTCCGGACAGGGAGGTGGTGCTGGCAGAGATACAAAAGTTGTGTCAACAGAGGGTCATTGTTCCCGTTCCCCCATCCCAACGGGGGGAGGGGTTCTACTAGAGCCTCTTTGTTGCACCGAAACAAGACGGTTCGGTCAGACCGATTCTGAATCTAAAATCCCTCAATCCATACTTGAAAGTTTTCAAGTTCAAGATGGAATCTCTTCGAGCTGTGATTTCCAGCCTAGAAGGGGGGGATTTTATGGCGTCAGTCAACATAAAGGATACCTACTTACACGTCCCGATATATCCTCCACATCAAGCCTTCCTCAGGTTTGCGATACAGGATTCTCATTACCAATTTCAGACGTTGCCGTTTGGTGAAAATCCTCGGGGCCTTGGAAAGCCCAAAGTCATGGCAGAAATGATGGTTCTCCTTCGCAAGCAAGGGGTTACAATTATCCCGTACTTGGACGATCTCCTGATAAAGGCGAGGTCCAAGGAACGGTTGCTGAGCAGTGTGAATTTGTCACTGTCGGTTCTGCGACAGCACGGTTGGGTGCTAAATTTGCCAAAATCTCAGTTGATTCCGACCACTCGGCTGCCTTTTCTGGGCATGATTCTGGACACGGAGTTACGGAGAGTATTTCTTCTGGAAAAAAAAGCTCTGGAACTGCAGACGATGGGTCAGAGAACTTCTGAGGCCGACAAGTGTGTGTCGATTCATCACTGAACTCGGGTTCTTGGGAAAATGGTTGCGGCGTATGAAGCCATTCCATTTGGCAGGTTTCATGCCCGGGCGTTTCAGTGGGACCTGCTGAGCAAATGGTCCGGGTCTCACCTGCACCGGAAGATAAGTCTATCTCCCAGGGCCAGGATTTCTCTCCTGTGGTGGCTACAAAGTTCTCACCTCCTAGGAGGGCGCCGGTTCGGTATCCAGGACTGGGTACTTCTGACAACAGATGCAAGTCTCCGAGGCTGAGGCGCAGTCACCCAAGGAAGAAATTTCCAGGGGAAATGGTCACTCCAGGAAGCTTGTCTCCACATAAATGTTCTCGAGTTAAGAGCCATTTACAACGGCCTGCTACAAGCAAGAAGCCTTCTTCGGGGTCGACCTGTCCTGGTACAGTCGGACAACATCACAGCGGTGGCGCATATAAACCGTCAAGGCGGAACAAGGAGCAGGGTGGCTATGGCGGAGACCACAAGAATCCTTCGCTGGGCGGAACAACTGGTGAGCGCCCTGTCAGCAGTCTTCCTTCCGGGAGTGGACAACTGGGAAGCAGATTTCCTCAGCAGACACGATCTTCATCCGGGAGAGTGGGCTCTTCACCAAGAGGTATTTGCAGAAGTGACGAAGCGTTGGGGAATTCCGCTGATCGACATGATGGCGTCTCGCCTCAACAAGAAGCTTCCGAGGTATTGTTCCAGGTCAAGGGACCCCCAAGCCAGTGCAGTGGACGCCCTGGTGACTCCGTGGGTGTTCCAGTCAGTGTATGTGTTCCCTCCACTTCCTCTCATTCCAAAAGGTACTGGGAATCATTCGACGAGCAAGAGTTCAGGCAATTCTCGTCGTTCCAGATTGGCCAAGAAGGGCCTGGTATCCGGATCTTCAGGAATTACTTGTGGAAGATCCTTGGCCGCTTCCTCTAAGAGAGGACCTGTTATTGCAGGGACCATGCGTGTTTCCAGACTTACAGCGGCTGCATTTGACGGCATGGAAGTTGAGCGCCAGATCTTAGCTTGTAAGGGTATTCCTGGGGAGGTCATTCCCACTCTCCTTAAGGCTAGGAAGGAGGTTACGGCGAAACATTATCACCGTATTTGGAGAAAGTATGTTTCGTGGTGGGAGACTAAAACGGCTCCTGCGGAAGAATTTCACTTGGGTCGGTTTCTCCATTTTTGCAGGAAGGCGTCGATGCAGGCCTGAAATTAGGCTCCATCAAAGTGCAGATTTCAGCTTTATCTATTTTCTTTCAAAAGGAATTGGCTGTCCTCCCAGAGGTTCAGACTTTTGTGAAAGGAGTGCTGCATATCCATCCTCTGTTTGTGCCCCCTGTGGCACCATGGGATCTTGAGGTGGTCTTGCGGTTTCTTATGTCTTCCTGGTTTGAACCTTTGCTTAAGGTTGAGTTGAAGTTTCTCACTTGGAAGGTAGTCATGCTGTTGGCTCTGGCGTCTGCCAGGCGAGTGTCAGAGTTGGCGGCCTTATCTCATAAGAGCCCGTACTTGATTTTCCATTCGAATAGGGCGGAATTAATGACTCGTCAACAATTAACCAACCTATTGTGGTACCCGTGGCTACGGATGCTGTGGCAGTTCCAAAGTCTCTTGATGTTGTGAGAGCTTTGAAGATCTACGTCGCTAGAACGGCTGTAGCCAGGAAGACAGAGGCTCTGTTTGTCCTGTATGCTTCCAACAAGATTGGTCATCCTGCTTCAAAACAGACTATTGCACGCTGGATTTGTAGTACGATTCAGCAAGCTCATTCTTCGGCTGGGCTACCGGTGCTGAAATCAGTAAAGGCCCATTCTACCAGGAAAGTGGGCTCATCTTGGACGGCTGCCCGAGGTGTTTCGGCACTTCAGCTTTGCCAAGCAGCTACGTGGCCGGGTTCAAACACCTTTGCTAAGTTTTACAAGTTTGATACCCTGGCTGAGGAGGACCTCATGTTAGCTCAATCGGTGATGCAGAGTCGTCCGCACTCTCCCGCCCGTGTTGGAGCTTTGGTATAGACCCCATGGTCCTTTTGGAGTCCCCAGCATCCTCTAGGACGTAAGAGAAAATAGGATTTTAGTACCTACTGGTAAATCCTTTTCTCCTAGTCCGCAGAGGATGCTGGGCGCCCATCCCAGTGCGGACTGTTCCTTGCAGTGTATTCTTGCTGGTTAAATTAGTTTATACACGGGTTGTGTATTTATTGTTTTCAGCTTGTTGCTGTTGTTAATTCATACTGTTATCTGGTTTATGGTTACTCCGGTTGTACGGTATGTTTGTGGTGTGGGCTGGTATGTTTGTAGCCCTTGGTTTAAACAAAAACCCTTTACTCGAAATGTCCGTCTCTCCTGGGCACAGTTCCTATAACTGAGGTCTGGAGGAGGGGCATAGAGGGAGGAGCCAGTTCACACCCAGTTTAAGACTTTATAGTGTGCCCAAGCTCCTGCGGATCCCGTCTATACCCCATGGTCCTTTTGGAGTCCGCAGCATCCTCTACGGACTAGGAGAAAAGGATTTACCGGTAGGTACTAAAATCCTATTTTTGATTAGATTTTAAGGTAACCTGCAGCACATGTGTAGATGGTTTTGAGCAGCCGGTGTCCTTCCCTACCTTTCACTGCACTGTTGTTCCGAGAGCCGCTGATGACTGTACGCTGCAGCTCTGATCTTCTTAGTTGTGCAGTGGCTGGCGTGGCTGACGGAGCTCCGAGTACCGCTGCGTCCAGCGGGCTTCCGGGCGGTGTGACGTCAGTGAGGACTCCGGACTTAGCTCTCAGTGCTGTGCGTGATGCGGCCATAGCAGAGGCCGTGCAGATTACTTCTTTCCTTTATTTGTAAAGTATCCAATGCGTTTCATGCGATAAGGACGCACTTTTTCGAGGATAAACACTGTTAAAAAGTCTTTTAATGATTTGCAACTTTATTCTAAAATTCACCGGAACTTCCGCCCGGAAGGGACTTCATTTTTTGTGGGAACCATGTGTTTGGTTCTAATGTATTAAAACTGAGTCTTAATTAAAATTAATCTAAAATATCATCGGTGCCGTAATAAAATGTTGTATATATGATGATTTAGGTTTGTTTTTTTATGCTCGAAGAAATGGGTTTAATTCTATGTCTATATTTAGACCTCTGGGTGCTAACGTTTTTAAATCAAAAATCCATTTCGTTTCTACCATTTTTAGTTTTTCTGATATATTTCCACCTCTCCAATTCTGTTGTACTTTTTTTATAACCATAAATTTTGTTCCTGTGGGATTTTTATTGTGTACTTCAGAATAGTGTTTTGACACATTGTGTGTTAGCAGTCCTTTTTTATATTATTGATATGTTCCGAAAACCTCACTTTTGCTGTTCTTTTTGTCTGGCCGATATACTGTAAATTACACGGACATTGCAGGAGGTAGATTACCCCTTCTGTATCGCAACTCAGAACTTGGTTAATTTGATATATTTTCCCAGTTGCTGTGGACGAAAATTGTGTTGTATTTTTTGTTGTCCTGTCGCTTACGGAGCATGCTTTACAGTGTAGACACTGTCTGTACCCTTTATTGATAGAATGATTCTCATTATTTGCTTGTTTGTGTAAATGGCTTTTTACAATTGTTTGCTTCAGGGATTGTGCTCGTCGATAAATGATGTTCGGTCGTTCTGGTAGTATTTGTCAGAGTGTCTCATCCAGTTTCAAAACATGCCAATGTTTGTTTATCATTTCTTCTATAATGCTAATATTGCTATTATATTGTGTGATGAATGGGATATCGTGCGCCCTTTATGCATGGTCAGCAAATTTAGCCTGGTGGTATAGTTTGACCAGGATTAGGTTTTTGCCTCGGTTTGCACTGTCAGGGCCGCACACATACATAATACACTAGGCTCACCTTACCATCACTTTGAGACTGGACCCTCATGAATTACACAGGTTCTGGGGCTGGCTTAATGCAATCCTTGCATTTAAACGGATTTTAACCAGCCATAGGTGGTCATGCCGAGTTGTTCGCTCGCTAGCAGTTTTAAGCAGCCATGCAAACGCTATGCCGCCTCCCACTGGGAGTGTATTTTAGCTTAGCAGAAGTGCGAATGAAAGGATCGCAGAGCGGCGGCATGATATTTTTTGTGCAGTTTTAGAGTAGCTCAATACCTACTCGGCGCTTGCGATGACTTCAGACTGTTCAGTTCCTGTTTTGATGTCACAAACACGCCCTGCGTTCGTCCAGCCATGCCTGAGTTTTTTCAAACACTCCCTGAAAACGGTGAGTTAACACCCAGAAACGCCCACTTCCTGTCAATCACTCTACTGCCAGCAGTGCGACTGAAAAGCTTCACTAGACCTTGTGTGAAACTACATAGTTCGTTGAAATATTACTTTGCGCGTGCGCATTGCACCGCATACGCATGCGCAGAAGTGCCGGTTTTTGCCTCATCGATGCACAGCGAACGAAAGCAGCTAGCGATCAACTCGGAATGACCACCATAGAACCTGTGTAATTCACGAGTGTCCCGGTATAAAGGGATAGTATGGTAAGTCTATAACACACACACACTGTCCCAATCTCATGCATAATACACAGTCACACTAATCTATTTATACATAAAAGAATACGTTTATGGGGTATATGCAATTGCGGTCGAATTCCGACTGGAATTCGACACAATTCGACAGTCACATACCCTCCCACCGGGACCCGAATTCGACATATTAAATAAAAAACGGATTCGACAGTCCCGCTGTCGAAAAACGGACCAATTGACGATATTGTGCGTCCTGGATTCGATTTCATGGACGGCACAAAAGTTTGTAAAAAAATCATGAAAAAAAAAATGCGTGGGGTCCCCCCTCCTAAGCATAACCAGCCTCGGACTCTTTGAGACGGTCCTGGTTGTAAAAATACGGGGGGGGGGGGGGGGAATGACAGGGGATACCCCGTATTTTCACAAGCAGCACCGGGCTCTGCGTCCGGTCCTGGTGCCAAAAATACGGGGGACAAAAAACGTAGGGGTCCCCCGTATTTTTAACACCAGCACCGGGCTCCACTAGTCAGAGAGATAATGCCACAGCCGGGGGACACTTTTATATCGGTCCCTGCGGCCGTGGCATTAAATCACTAACTAGTCACCCCTGGCCGGGGTACCCTGGAGGAGTGGGGACGCCTTAAATCAAGGGGTCCTCCCCCCCTCCAGCTACCCAAGGACCAGGGGTGAAGCCCGAGGCTGTCAACCCATCCATGGGCTGCGGATGGGAGGCTGATAGCCAAGTGACACAAAGAAAGAATATTGTTTTTTGTAGCAGAACTACAAGTCCCAGCAAGCCTCCCCCCCGCAAACTGGTACTTGGAGAACCACAAGTACCAGCATGCGGGGGGGGGGAACGGGCCAGCTGGTACCTGTAGTTCTACTACAAAAAAAAATACCCAAATAAAAACAGTACACGCACACCGTGAAAGTAAAAATAAGAATTTACTTACCGATAATTCTATTTCTCATAGTCCGTAGTGGATGCTGGGGACTCCGTAAGGACCATGGGGAATAGCGGCTCCGCAGGAGACTGGGCACATCTAAAGAAAGCTTTAGGACTATCTGGTGTGCACTGGCTCCTCCCCCTATGACCCTCCTCCAAGCCTCAGTTAGGATACTGTGCCCGGACGAGCGTACACAATAAGGAAGGATTTTGAATCCCGGGTAAGACTCATACCAGCCACACCAATCACACCGTATAACCTGTGATCTGAACCCAGTTAACAGCATGATAACAGAGGAGCCTCTGAAAGATGGCTCACAACAATAATAACCCGATTTTTGTAACAATAACTATGTACAAGTATTGCAGACAATCCGCACTTGGGATGGGCGCCCAGCATCCACTACGGACTATGAGAAATAGAATTATCGGTAAGTAAATTCTTATTTTCTCTAACGTCCTAGTGGATGCTGGGGACTCCGAAAGGACCATGGGGATTATACCAAAGCTCCCAAACGGGCGGGAGAGTGCGGATGACTCTGCAGCACCGAATGAGAGAACTCCAGGTCCTCCTCAGCCAGGATATCAATTTTGTAGAATTTTACAAACGTATTTGCTCCTGACCAAGTAGCTGCTCGGCAAAGTTGTAAAGCCGAGACCCCTCGGGCAGCCGCCCAAGATGAACCCACCTTCCTTGTGGAGTGGGCATTTACAGATTTTTGGCTGTGGCAGGCCTGCCACAGAATGTGCAAGCTGAATTGTACTACAAATCCAACGAGCAATAGTCTGCTTAGAAGCAGGAGCACCCAGCTTGTTGGGTGCACACAGGATAAACAGCGAGTCAGATTTCCTGACTCCAGCCGTCCTGGAAACATATTTTCAGGGCACTGACAACGTCTAGCAACTTGGAGGCCTCCAAGTCCCTAGTAGCCGCAGGCACCACCAATAGGTTGGTTCAGGTGAGACGCTGAAACCACCTTGGGGAGAAACTGAGGACGAGTCCTCAATTCCGCCCTGTCCGAATGGAAAATCAGATAAGGGCTTTTTCAGGATAAAGCCGCCAATTCTGACACGCGCCTGGCCCAGGCCAGGGCCAACAGCATGACCACTTTCCATGTGAGATATTTTAACTCCACAGATTTAAGTGGTTCAAACCAATGTGACTTTTGGAACCCAAAACTACATTGAGATCCCAAAGTGCCACTGGAGGCACAAAAGGAGGCTGTATATGCAGTACCCCTTTTACAAACGTCTGAACTTCAGGGACTGAAGCTAGTTCTTTTTTGGAAGAAAATTGACAGGGCCGAAATTTGAACCTTAATGGACCCCAATTTCAGGCCCATAGACACTCCTGTTTGCAGGAAATGTAGGAATCGACCCAGTTGAATTTCCTCCGTCGGGCCTTACTGGCCTCGCACCACGCAACATATTTTCGCCAATTGCGGTGATAATGTTTTTGCGGTTACATCCTTCCTGGCTTTGATCAGGATAGGGATGACTTCATCCGGAATGCCATTTTTCCTTCAGGATCCGGCGTTCAACCGCCATGCCGTCAAACGCAGCCGCGGTAAGTCTTGGAACAGACAGGGTCCTTGCTGGAGCAGGTCCCTTCTTAGAGGTAGAGGCCACGGATCCTCCGTGAGCATCTCTTGAAGTTCCGGTTACCAAGTCCTTCTTGGCCAATCCGGAACCACAAATATAGTGCTTACTCCTCTCCATCTTATCAATCTCAGTACCTTGGGTATGAGAGGCAGAGGAGGGAACACATACCCTGACTGGTACACCCACGGTGTTACCAGAGCGTCTACAGCTTATTGCCTGAGGGTCCCTGGACCTGGCGCAATACCTGTCGAGTTTTTAATCATGTGGAAGACTTCTGGGTGAAGTCCCCACTCTCCCGGGTGGAGGTCGTGCTGAGGAAGTCTGCTTCCCAGTTGTCCACTCCCGGAATGAATACTGCTGACAGTGCTATCACATGATTTTCCGCCCAGCGAAGAATCCTTGCAGCTTCTGCCATTGCCCTCCTGCTTCTTGTGCCACCCTGTCTGTTTACGTGGGTGACTGCCGTGATGTTGTCCGACTGGATCAACACCGGCTGACATTGAAGCAGAGGTCTTGCTAAGCTTAGAGCATTGTAAATGTCCCTTAGCTTCAGGATATTTATGTGAAGTGATGTCTCCAGGCTTGACCATAAGCCCTGGATATTCCTTCCCTGTGTGACTGCTCCCCAGCCTCGCAGGCTGGCATCAGTGGTCACCAGGACCCAGTCCTGAATGCCTAATCTGCGGCCCTCTAGAAGATGAGCACTCTGCAACCACCACAGGAGGGACACCCTTGTCCTTGGTGACAGGGTTATCCGCTGATGCATCTGAAGATGCGATCCGGACCATTTGTCCAGCAGGTCCCACTGGAAAGTTCTTGCGTGGAATCTGCCGAATGGGATTGCTTCGTAGGAAGCCACCATTTTACCCAGAACCCTTGTGCATTGATGCACTGAGACTTGGCTCGGTTTTAGGAGGTTCCTGACTAGCTCGGATAACTCCCTGGCTTTCTCCACCGGGAGAAACACCTTTTTCTGGACTGTGTCCAGGATCATCCCTAGGAACAGAAGACACGTCGTCGGAACCAGGTGCGATTTTGGAATATTGAGAATCCAATCGTGCTGCCGCAACACTACCTGAGATAGTGCTACACCAACCTCCAACTGTTCCCTGGATCTTACCCTTATCAGGGAATTGCCCAAGGAAGGGATAACTAAAATTCACTTCCTTCGAAGGAATATCATCATTTCGGCCATTACCTTGGTAAAGACCCGGGGTGCCGTGTACCATCCATACGGCAGCGTCTGAACTGATAGTGACAGTTCTGTACCATAAACCTGAGGTACCCTTGGTGAGAAGGGTAAATTTTGACATGAAGGTAAGCATCCTTGATGTCCCGAGACATCATGTAGTCCCCTTCTTCCAGGTTCGCAATCACTGCTCTGAGTGACTCAATCTTGAATTTGAACCTCTGTACGTAAGTGTTCAAAGATTTTAGATTTAGAATCGGTCGGCTTCGGTACCACAACAGTGTGGAATAATACCCCGTTCCCTGTTGCAGGAGGGGTATCTTGATTATCACCTGCTGGGAATACAGCTTGTGAATGGCTTCCAAAACTGTCTCCCTGTCAGAAGGAGACATCGGTAAAGCCGACTTTAGGAAACGGCGAGGGGGAGACGTCTCGAATTCTAATTTGTACCCCTGAGATATCACCTGAAGGATCCAGGGGTCTACTTGCGAGTGAGCCCACTGCGCGCTGAAATTCATTGAGACGGGCCCCCCACCGTGCCCGATTCTGCTTGTAAAGCCCCAGCGTATACTGAGGGCTTGGCAGAGGCGGGAGAGGGTTTCTGTTCCTGGGAACTGGCTGATTTCTGCAGCCTTTTTCCTCTCCCTCTGTCACGGGGCAGAAATGAGGAACCTTTTGCCCGCTTGTCCACGAAAAGACTGCGCCTGATAATACGGCGTCTTCTCTTGTTGAGAGGCGACCTGGGGTACAAACGTGGAATTTCCAGCTGTTGCCGTGGCCACGAGGTCTGAAAGACCGACCCCAAATAACTCCTCCCTTAATAAAGCAATACTTCCAAATGCCGTTTGGAATACGCATCACCTGACCACTGACGTGTCCATAACCCTCTACTGGTAGAAATGGACAACGCGCTTAGACTTGATGCCAGTCGGCAAATATTCCGCTGTGCATCACGCATATATAAAAATGCATCTTTTAAATGCTCTATAGGCAAAAATATACTGTCCCTATCTAGGGTATCAATATTTTCAGTCAGGGAATCCGACCACGCCAACCCAGCACTGCACATCCAGGCTGAGGCGATTGCTGGTCGCAGTATAACACCAGTATGTGTGTAAATACCTTTTAGGATACCCTCCTGCTTTCTATCAGCAGGATCCTTAAGGGCGGCCATCTCAGGCGAAGGTAGAGCCCTTACAAGCGTGTGAGCGCTTTATCCCCCCTAGGGGGTGTTTCCCAACGCACCCTAACCTCTGGCGGGAAAGGATATAATGCCAATAACATTTTAGAAATTATCCGTGGTTATCGGGGGAAACCCACGCATCATCACACACCTCATTTAATTTCTCAGATTCAGGAAAACTACAGGTAGTTTTTCCTCACCGAACATAATACCCCTTTTTTGGTGGTACTCGTATTATCAGAAATGTGTAAAACATTTTTCATTGCCTCAATCATGTAACGTGTGGCCCTACTAGAAGTCACATTCGTCTCTTCACCGTCGACACTGGAGTCAGTATCCGTGTCGGCGTCTATATCTGCCATCTGAGGTAACGGGCGCTTTAGAGCCCCTGACGGCCTATGAGACGTCTGGACAGGCACAAGCTGAGTAGCCGGCTGTCTCATGTCAACCACTGTCTTTTATACAGAGCTGACACTGTCACGTAATTCCTTCCAACAGTTCATCCACTCAGGTGTCGACCCCCTAGGGGGTGACATCACTATTACAGGCAATCTGCTCCGTCTCCACATCATTTTTCTCCTTATACATGTCGACACAAAAGTACCGACATACAGCACACACACAGGGAATGCTCTGATAGAGGACAGGACCCCACTAGCCCTTTGGGGAGACAGAGGGAGAGTTTGCCAGCACACACCAGAGCGCTATATATATATACACAGGGATAACCTTATATAAGTGTTTTTCCCCTTATAGCTGCTGTATAGTTAATACTGCGCCTAATTAGTGCCCCCCTCTCTTTTTTTTTTAACCCTTTCTGTAGTGCAGGGGAGAGACAGGGAGCTTCCCTCCAACGGAGCTGTGAGGGAAAATGGCGCCAGTGTGCTGAGGAGATAGGCTCCGCCCCTTTTTCGCGGACTTTTCTCCTGCTTTTTTATGGATTCTGGCAGGGGTTAAATGCATCCATATAGCCCAGGAGCTATATGTGATGCATTTTTTTGCCATCCAAGGTGTTTTTATTGCGTCTCAGGGCGCCCCCCCCAGCGCCCTGCACCCTCAGTGACCGAAGTGTGAAGTGTGCTGAGAGCAATGGCGCATAGCTGCAGTGCTGTGCGCTACCTTGTTGAAGACAGGACGTCTTCTGCCGCCGATTTTCCGGACCTCTTCTGCCTTCTGGCTCTGTAAGGGGGCCGGCGGCGCGGCTCTGGGACCCATCCAAGCTGGGCCTGTGATCGTCCCTCTGGAGCTAATGTCCAGTAGCCTAAGAAGCCCAATCCACTCTGCACGCAGGTGAGTTCGCTTCTTCTCCCCTTAGTCCCTCGATGCAGTGAGCCTGTTGCCAGCAGGTCTCACTGAAAATACAAAACCTAAACTAAAACTTTCACTAAGAAGCTCAGGAGAGCCCCTAGTGTGCACCCTTCTCGTTCGGGCACAGAGATCTAACTGAGGCTTGGAGGAGGGTCATAGGGGGAGGAGCCAGTGCACACCAGATAGTCCTAAAGCTTTCTTTAGATGTGCCCAGTCTCCTGCGGAGCCGCTATTCCCCATGGTCCTTACGGAGTCCCCAGCATCCACTTAGGACGTTAGAGAAACTTAATTACATACATGCCGACACACACATACCTACCTATGTTCACACGCCGACTCGGTCCACAAAAAAAAAAAAAGAACCGCAGCTGACCGCGAGTAACCTCACCGCTGATCGCAAAGTTCCCACCATTGAAGATAACGGAGCGGCAGTGCAATGCGCCGTCTGACAGCTCAGACGCGCACAGCCAATCAGGAGAGTGCCACGACGTGGTGCTCCCTGATTGGCTGAAGGGACCATCTGTGACAGGAGTCACGGGGAGTCTCAGCAGTCGGGGAAAGGGGTCCCATGTGTAAACATGGGACCCCTTTCAGTACGTGGTCGGGGTTTTGCGTTTTTTTTTTTTTTTTTTTTTTGCCAAGTACGTGGATTACAAACAAGAAGAGGACAGATCTACACTGGATTTTGGTGAGTATAATTTTATTTTCAGGTACCCCGTGGATTCTACTTGGAGAAGTGGACCGAGTCGGCGTGTGAACATAGGCAAGTATGTGTGTGTCGGCATGTATGTATTAAAGTTTTACTTTCACGGTGTGCGTGTACTGTTTTTAATTTAGGTGTTTTTTTTGTAGTAGAACTACAGGTACCAGCGGGGCCCGTTTCCCCCCCGCATGCTGGTACTTGTGGTTCTCCAAGTACCAGCTTGCGGGGGAGGCTTGCTGGGACTTGTAGTTCTGCTACAAAAAAACAATATTCTTTCTTTGTGTCACTTGGCTATCAGCCTCCCATCAGCAGCCCATGGATTGGGGGGGTGGGGGGGCAGCCTAGGGCTTCACCACTGGCCCTTGGGTGGCTGGAGGGGGGTGGCTGGTTGGACCCCTTGATTTAAGGGGTCCCCACTCCTCCAGGGTACCCCGGCCAGGGGTGACTAGTTAGTGATTTAATGCCACGGCCGCAGGGACCGATATAAAAGTGTCCCCCGGCTGTGGCATTATCTCTCTGACTGGTGGAGCACGATGCTGGTGTTAAAAATATGGGGGACCCCTACGTTTTTTGTCCCCCATATTTTTGGCACCAGGACCGGACGCAGAGCCCGGTGCTGGTTGTGAAAATACGGGGGATCCCCTGTCATTTTCCCCCCCGTATTTTTACAACCAGGACCAGTCAAAGAGCCAGAGGCTGGTTATGCTTAGGAGGGGGGACCACACGCATTTTTTTTTCTTGATTTTAACCCATTCCCACCCCTTCCCACTGAAAAACATGCTCTGATCTCTCCATATTATTTTAGTCAGTTAAAAAAAAAATATATATTCTTTTAAAAAATATATAAATAATACTTGTGGCTCCTAATAGACAAACCAAGTACATAATCCCTTCTAATATAAATAGAAACGCTATTAGCAATAAAAAAAAAAAACTAAAAAAAACAAGTTTTTAAATTTTTTAATTAGATTCCGCCAGCAAAGTGAGGCGGAATGAAATTGACGAAATGACTGTCGAAAAGCACTGTTGTCGAATCGACATTCTGCAATTGAATATACTTTTGTCGAAAAGCCGCATGTTACCATTGCAGACATGTCGAATTTGACAACTGTCGAATTGCAAAAAGTCGAATTTGAAACTGCTGGGTTTTTTTTTGTCGAAAAGTACTGTATTGCGTTGTCGAATCATTTTTTTGTGTCGAAAATGCCCCGTTTTTCGAAATTTGCGGCAATTCGACCGCAATTGCATATACCCCTATATGTGAAAATCTTCCACAGCTTTCACAGTGAAGCTGCCAAATCTTACACAGTTTTTCACAAATTATTTTTGGGACTTTTTCATACTTTACAATCCACGTGGACTACAATTGGTAACGGTAACCTGTGCCGAGAGCAGCGCTAGCAGAGCAGATGGAGCTTTTTCATAGATTCTGCATATATTATAGAATTTTCTAGACATATTTGAAATAGAATGTAACAAAAAAAAACAACTTTTATTTGTACACAGGAAGGAAAATTTTAAACCCATCTCACAGTGTAAAATAGATTATAAAACTGAACAGAAAGGAGAGCTGGGGATTAGGGCTACTGGTGACAAACAAAACGAAACTGGGCAGCAACCTCTGTTGATTAAAATGATATGCAGCATGCCTACATTCTGTAATTGCAGTTCTATCTGCATTCGAAATGCCACGTTACAGTGTTTTCCATGATCAGCGTAAATCTACCAGAAGCTTCAAATACCCAGCGGATTAAGAAAACGGTGCATCAGAGATAAGGAACACTGGATGTCATCTTAAAATAGTAACCCCAAAATAAGAATTTACTTACCGATAATTCTATTTCTCGTAGTCCGTAGTGGATGCTGGGAACTCCGTAAGGACCATGGGGGATAGCGGCTCCGCAGGAGACTGGGCACAACTAAAGAAAGCTTTAGGACTACCTGGTGTGCACTGGCTCCTCCCCCCATGACCCTCCTCCAAGCCTCAGTTAGGATACTGTGCCCGGACGAGCGTACACAATAAGGAAGGATTTTGAATCCCGGGTAAGACTCATACCAGCCACACCAATCACACCGTACAACTTGTGATATGAAACCCAGTTAACATCATGATAATTGAGGAGCCTCTGAATAGATGGCTCACAACAATAACCAGTTTTAGTTAACAATAACTATGTACAAGTATTGCAGACAATCCGCACTTGGGATGGGCGCCCAGCATCCACTACGGACTACGAGAAATAGAATTATCGGTAAGTAAATTCTTATTTTCTCTGACGTCCTAGTGGATGCTGGGAACTCCGTAAGGACCATGGGGATTATACCAACGCTCCCAAACGGGCGGGAGAGTGCGGATGACTCTGCAGCACCGAATGAGAGAACTCCAGGTCCTCCTCAGCCAGGGTATCAAATTTGTAGAATTTTGCAAACGTGTTTGCCCCTGACCAAGTAACAGCTCGGCAAAGTTGTAAAGCCGAGACCCCTCGGGCAGCCGCCCAAGATGAGCCCACCTTCCTCGTGGGATGGGCTTTAACAGATTTAAGCTGCGGTAATCCCACCGCAGAATGCGCCAGCTGAATAGTGCTACACATCCAGCGCGCAATAGACTGCTTAGAAGCAGGAGCACCCAGCTTGTTGGGTGCATACAGGATAAACAGCGAGTCAGACTTTCTGACTCCAGCCGTCCTGGAAACGTAAATTTTCAGGGCCCTGACTACGTCCAGCAACTTGGAATCCTCCAAGTCCCTAGTAGCCGCAGGCACCACAATAGGTTGGTTCAAGTGAAAAACTGAGACCACCTTCAGGAGAAACTGAGGACGAGTCCTCAATTCTGCCCTATCCATATGGAAAATCAGATAAGGACTTTTACAAGACAAAGCCGCCAATTCTGAAACTCACCTGGCCGAAGCCAGGGCCAACAGCATGACCACTTTCCACGTGAGATATTTTAAATCCACAGTCTTAAGTGGTTCGAACCAATGTGATTTCAGGAATTCCAAAACCACATTGAGATCCCAAGGTGCCACTGGGCACAAAAGGAGGCTGAATATGCAGAACTCCTTTGACAAAAAGTCTGAACTACAGGCAGTGAAGCCCGTTCTTTCTGGAAGAAAATCGACAGAGCCGAAATCTGGACCTTGATGGACCCCAATTTGAGGCCCAACGTCGCTCCTGCTTGCAGGAATTGTAGGAATCGACCCAGCTGACATTCCTTCGTCGGGGCCTTCTTGGCCTCACACCACGCAACATATTTTCGCCCAATGCGGTGATAACGTTTTGCGGTGACATCCTTCCTGGCTTTGAGCAGGGTAGGGATGACTTCCTCCGGAATGCCCATTAGGATCCGGTGTTCAACCGCCATGCCGTCCAATGTAGCCGCGGTAAGTCTTGGAACAGACAGGATCCCTGCTGCAGCAGGTCTTGTCCGAGCGGCAGAGGCCAAGGGTCCTCTGCAAGCATCTCTTAAAGTTCCGGGTACCCAGCTCTTCGTGGCCAATCCGGAACCACGAGTATAGTTTCCACTCCTCGCTTTTATATGATTCTCAGTACCTTGGGAATGAGAGGCAGAGGAGGAAACACATAAACCGACTGGTACACCCACGGTGTCACTAGAGCGTCCCCAGCGATCGCCTGAGGGTCCCTTGACCTGGCGCAATATCTTTTCAACTTTTTGTTGAGGCGGGACGCCATCATGTCCACCCGCGGTCATATCCAACGGTTTTTCCGCATTTGGAAAACTTCTGGATGAAGTCCCCATTCTCCCGGGTGTAGGTCGCCCATCGGAGAATCCTTGTGGATTCTGCCATCGCCATCCTGCTTCTTGTGCCGCCCTGTTTGTTTACATGGGAGACCGCCGTGATGTTGTCTGATTGGATCAGTACCGGCTGGTTCTGAAGCAGGGGCCTTGCTTGACTTAGGGCATTGTAAAAAGCCCTTAGCTCCCGGATATTAATGTGAGGCGAAATTTCCTTGGAAATTTCTTCCCTGTGTGACTGCACCCCAGCCCCGAAGGCTGGCATCCGTGGTCACCAGGACCCCGTCCTGTATTCCGAATCTGCGGCCCTCTAGTAGATGAGCCCTCTGCAGCCACCACAGCAGCGACACCCTGTTTCTTGCTGACAGGGTTATTCGCTGTTGTATCTGTAGATGGGACCCGGACCTTTAGTCCCACAGGCCCCACTGGAACGTCCTTGCGTGGAACCTTCCGAATGGAATTATGCTTCGTACGAAGCTACCATTTTTCCCAGGACTCGTGTGCATTGATGTGCCGACACTTGTCCTGGTTTCAGGATGTCTCTGACTAGAGATGACAACTCCTCTGCTTTTTCCACTGGAAGAAACACTCTTTTCTGGTCTGTGTCCAGAATCATTCCCAGGAACAGAAGACGTGTCGTCGGGACCAGCTGTGACTTTGGAAAATTGAGAATCCAGCCGTGCTGTTGTAGCACTTCCCGAGAGAGTGCTACCCCTATTACCAACTGTTCTTTGGACCTCGCCTTTATCAGGAGATCGTCCAAATACGGGATAATAAAAACTTCCTTATTGCGAAGGAGTATCATTTCGATCATTACCTTGGTAAAGACCTTCGGAGCCGTGGGCAACTCCAACGGCAGCATCTGGAACTGATAGTGACAGTCCTGTACCACACATCTGAGGTACTCCTGGTGAGGAGGGTAAATGGGGACATGCAGGTACGCATCCTTGATGTCCAGGGAGATCCTGTAATCCCCCTCGTCCAGGCTCGTAATAACCGCCCTGAGCGATTCCATCTTGAACATGAATCTTTTCTGATATAAAAAATTCAAGCATTTTAATTTTAAGATGGGTCTCACCGAACCGTTCTGTTTCGGTACCACGACCATTGTGGTATAGTAACCCCTTCCTTGCTGAAAGAGGGGCACCTTGACAATCACTTGTTGTGATTATAGTGTTGAATAGTCACCAACACCGCCTCCCTGGCAGAGGGAGGTGCCGGTAAGGCACATTTTATGAAACGGCGGGGGGGCGAACATCTCGAACTCCAGCCTGTACCCCTGAGAAACTACCTGAAGGACCCAGGGATCCATGTGAGAGAGCCCACTGGGCGCTGAAATTTCTGAGACGGGCCCCCACCGTACCCGGGTCCGCCTAAGCAGCCCCAGCGTCATGCTGTGGGCTTACCGGACGCAGGGGAGGACTTCTGCTCTTGGGAACTAGCTGTTGCTTTTTCCTCTCGGCAGAAAGGATGAGCCTCTAGCCCTCTTGCTTTTCTGGGGCCGAAAGGACTGTACTTGATGATACGGTGCTTTCTATTGTTGTGGGGTAACCTGTGGCAAAAAAGTCGCTTTCCCAGCAGTAGCTGTGGAAACGAGGTCTGACAGACCATCCCCAAACAGTTTTACCTCCTTATAGGGCAAACTTCCATGTGCCGATTCGAGTCGGCATCGCCTGACCATTGCCGAGTCCATAACCCCCGTCTGGAGGCAATGGACCTAGCGCTTATTTTTGATGCCAGTCGGCAATTATCCCTCTGTGCATCACGCATGTATAAGACCACGTCTTTTATATGCTCTATTGTCAGCAAAATATTGTCCCTATCCATAGTTATTTTCCGACAGGGAATCTGACCATGCAGCGGGAGCACTGCACATCCATGCCGAAGCAACGGCTGGTCGCAATATAATGCCCTAGTGTGTGACTATATCTTATAGGGTAACCTCCTGCTTTCTATCAGCAGGTTCCTTCAGGATGGCCGTATCCGGAGACGGTAGTGCCACCTTTTCTGATAAGCGTGTAAACGCTGTATCTACCCTATGGGGTGTTTCATCGCGTGACCTATCCTCTGGCGGGAAAGGGTACGCTGCCAATAACCGTTTTGAAATTATCAATTTCTTATCGGGAGAAGACCACGCTTCCTCACACACCTCACTTAATTTCTCAGATGCAGGAAAAACTACTAATAGTTTTCTCTCACCAAACACAATACCCTTTTTATGTGGTATCTGGGGTATAATCATAAATGTGTAATACATTTTTCATTGCCTCAATCATGTAACGGGTGGACCTATTTTGAGGGTACACTAGTCTCATCGTCGTCGACACTGGAGTCGGCATCCGTGTCGACATCTGTGTCTGCTATGAGGTAGCGGGCGTTTTTAGAGCCCCCCATGACATTTGAGACGCTGGAACAGGCACAAGCTGAGTAGCCGGCTGTTCTGTGTCGTCGACCTTTTATGTAAGGAGTTGACACTTTCACGTAATCCTTCCATAAATTCAACCACACCGGTGTCGACCCCGCAGGGGGTGACAACATATTTACAGGCATTCGCTCCGCCTCCACCTCATTATCCTCCACATACATGTCGACACAGCCGTACCGGCACACAGCCCACACACAGGGAATGCTCTGATAGAGGACAGGACCCCACAAAGCCCTTTGGGGAGACAGAGGGAGAGTATGCCAGCACACACCAGGGCGCTGTATATCACAGGGATAGCACCTATAAAAAAGTGTTTTCCCTTATACAGGTTGAGTATCCCTTATCCAAAATGCTTGGGACCAGAGGTATTTTGGATATCGGATTTTTCCGTATTTTGGAATAATTGCATACCATAATGAGATATCATGGCAATGGGACCTAAATCTAAGCACAGAATGCATTTATGTTTTATATGCACCCTATACACACAGCCTGAAGGTAATTTTAGCCAATATTTTTTATAACTTTGTGCATTAAACAAAGTGTGTCTACATTCACACAATTCATTTATGTTTCATATACACCTTATACACACAGTCTGAAGGTCATTTAATACAATATTTTTAATAACTTTGTGTATTAAACAAAGTTTGTGTACATTGAGCCATCAGAAAACAAAAGTTTCACTATCTCACTCTCGCTCAAAAAAGTCCGTATTTCGGAATATTCCGTATTTCGGATATGGGATACTCAACCTGTAGCTGCATATATTGTATACTGCGCCTAATTTGTGCCCCCCCTCTCTTTTTTAACCCTTTCTGTAGTGTAGTTACTGCAGGGGAGAGCCAGGGAGCTTCCCTCCAACGGAGCTGTGAGGGAAAAATGGCGCCAGTGTGCTGAAGGAGATAGCTCCGCCCCTTTTTCGCGGACTTTTCTCCCGCATTTTTATGGATTCTGGCAGGGGTTAATGCACATCCATATAGCCCTGGGGGTTATATGTGATGTATTTTTGCCAGCCAAGGTGTTAATATTGCTGCTCAGGGCGCCCCCCCCCCAGCGCCCTGCACCCATCAGTGACCGCAGTGTGAGGTGTGCATGAGGAGCAATGGCGCACAGCTGCAGTGCTGTGCGCTACCTTGATGAAGACTGATGTCTTCTGCCGCCGATTTTCCGGACCTCTTCTTGCTTCTGGCTCTGTAAGGGGGCCGGCGGCGCGGCTCTGGGACCGGACTCCGAGGCTGGGCCTGTGTTCGATCCCTCTGGAGCTAATGGTGTCCAGTAGCCTAAGAAGCCCAAGCTGGCTGCAAGCAGGAAGGTTCGCTTCTTCTCCCCTTAGTCCCTCGATGCAGTGAGCCTGTTGCCAGTAGGTCTCACTGAAAATAAAAAACCTAAAACTAACTTTTTTCTAAGAAGCTCAGGAGAGCCCCCTAGATTGCACCCATCTCGGCCGGGCACAAAAATCTAACTGAGGCTTGGAGGAGGGTCATGGGGGGAGGAGCCAGTGCACACCAGGTAGTCCTAAAGCTTTCTTTAGTTGTGCCCAGTCTCCTGCGGAGCCGCTATCCCCCATGGTCCTTACGGAGTTCCCAGCATCCACTAGGACGTCAGAGAAAACTAATTATTCTTTAAGCTTCCAAAGGATGTGTATTATTAAACGTGTGACTTTTTCCTGGTACTTACACTTCTACAAATCATGGAATCCTCAAAGTGCTGGGCGCATAATCTGTAGTGCTTGTTGAGCTGATCAGGCGTCTTGTCCTCCAAATCAGATCTTCTACAGTTCTCAACCCACTTCTGACATCTACGGTGAGATGGGAGAGAGAGGAGTAAGTAAAATCCAGCATTAAGGAACAGAAGCTTAAATATGATCAATAACGCAATAAGGTACGGAGCTATCATCTAACCAAGAGTTTCCAAACTCTGCAATTACAGTCCAGGTTGTAAGGATATTCGTGCTTGAGCCCAGATGGTTAAATCAAATTGACTGAGGTACTAATTTATACCACTTTCACGTCTCAAACCCGGGTCTAACCCTTTCACACTGAACCCGGGTCACACATGTAAACATTATGGATGTCATTAAAAATGGTTCTCAAAGATGAGGCGTCAAAAGAAAACAAAAGGAGACACAGGAACAGCCAATCAGCGACTTTTATTGAGACTTTTTCACACTGCACATCAACCCACATACAACCCGTGTAAGCTTGCTTTAATTCCGGTTGAAATGTTGGTGCTTTCACACTGCACTTCCACAGGGCAATTACCAGAGTTATTTCGGCAACGTGAAAAGGTTTAAAGTTACCTGTGCTCACGTAAGGATAGCCTAAAAACTGGACTGTAACAGCAGAGTTTTGTGAAACTCTGATCTAACCCAAATATAAAAGATAGAACCTGCTAGTAGACACATGGGATAAAGTGGTGCTGGTGCTTTTAGTGTAAACGTGGTGTGTCTATGACCATCTACACCCTAGAGTACTTGTTATAACATGGAAACAATGTACCCTGAATACTACGGTAGGTGGTGATCTGCCCTGTCTGACCAACGCTGACTATACAAATGGAAACAATCTACTGGAGATTACTATAGCATGACGTTTGGCTGGCATACTGTTGTACTGAATATCCAGCTCATCACTTTATTACACACAACGCTACAGTATGTAGCACAAAGCCAACTGTGCCCCCGTCATGTCACTAGTTCATAGGCAATGTATAGGATGCAACAACAGAACCCTAGCTCCAATACCTGAACCCAAAAACCCAGGCCAACGGCAGAACCCCTACAACCAGCACCCAGACCAGTGGTGGGGGAGTGGCAGAACCCCAGCCCTACCACCCCCAGACAGCACCGGAACCCCATCCCTCGCGCCCCGGATAGCGACGGCACCCCAGCCCCCACACGACATGGACCTCGCCGGAACCCCAGCCCCCACGCGCCTCCAGACTGCGCCGGAACCCCATCTCAAGTGCCCTCGGACAGTGTCGGAACACCATCCCTCGTGCTCTGGATAGCGCTGGAACCCCAGCTCTAGCAACCCCAGAGAGCGCCGGTATCCCAGCTCCCGCTCTACCGGACAGCACCGACGCTCCCGCGCGGCCACAGACAGCGCCGGAACCCCAGCCCCCCCCCCGGACAACGCCGGAACCCCAGCCCCCCCCCCCCCCCCCCCCCCCGACAGCGCCGGAATTCCAGCCCCCCCCCCGACAGCGCCGGAACCCCAGCCCCCCCCCCCCCCCCCCCCCGGACAGCGCCGGAACCCCAGCCCCCCCCCCGGACAGCGCCGGAACCCCAGCGCCCCCCCCCCCCTTCCCCCCCGGAACCCCTGCCCCCTTCCCGGACAGCACCGGAACCCTAGCCCCCCCGGACAGCGCCGGAACCCCAGCCCCCCCCCCCCCCTCCGGACAGCGCCGGAACCCCAGCCCCCCCGGACAGCGCAGGAACCCCAACCTCCGCACCACAGACAGCGCCGAAACCCCAGCTCCCGCACTGCGCCGGAACCCCAGCCCCCCCCGGACAGCGCCGGAACCCCAGCCCCCCCCCCCGGACAGCGATGGAACCCCAAACCCCGCACCCCAGAACCTTATACCCGCACAGCAGCGGAACCCCAGTGCCACAGACAGTGGCAGAACCCCAGTTTCAGTGCCCGGGCCAATGGTGCAGCCCCTCCGTCAGAACCTGTCAGACAGACCCCGGGAAGCCCCCTCTTACCGGCTCGGGTCCCGGGGGAACCTGAAGAAGGCCAGATCAGACTGCGTGCTCTTCCGTGTGCAGTTCGGGGCTGCGCAAAAATTCGGCATTTTCGGTTATTACCGGTGTGACCCCAGCGGCCTCCACACCCGGGACGGGCGGGGGACACCGAGCACAGGGCGGGAGACAGAGAGGCCGCGGCAGCTCCACACTGCTGTGCGCGGCCTGGAGGAGTCACGCACACGTCCCAGCATACACCGCGCCGACGCTCTACCCTCGCCCGCCCGCTCTATGACCAGGCTCTGCCAGAGCAAGGACCGGAAGTGGGCGACCATAGACTTGCGTCGGCGGGGGCCAGAGCGGTATGGGCTGGGAGGATTCGTTCTTCTGCCATGGCTTGACCTGTGTGAGCGGCTCAACATAGCAGCCTGTGGGTCTCCCACTGTGGTTGAACTACAAATCCCAGCAGAAGAACCTCCAAGTGCAGAGTTATAGTCAAATTTCTTAATTTTTTTATCATCAGTATGATTGTCATTAATAAACCTCTAATAAGTAAATGAACTGTAACTTAAAGTTATTGATATTCCTGAATAATATCACTATTTGTTGATGTTCCATATAAAATTCTATGCTATAATGTAAAGCCATTTTATTTCAGGTGTATGCCGTACAAGGAATGGCCATTGATGATGAAATCATCGATGGTCGGTGAACAGGTGAAAACCGATAGTTTTACCATCAGTGGTTGTGGACAGAGCGGGTGGCAGGGGCAAAATGGCGGAAACAGGACCTCCGACACTGACTGCTGAAACCGTTGCCATACCTTCCACATAACCACTTGGGGCCTGATTCCGAGTCAAAAGCTGTGACGGGACATCGAAGAGCCGCTGAGCATGTGCCGGGCGTCGATGTGCCACTGTGCCAGCATTGAGTTGTGGGCGTATTGCCGAACTGGTTGCGTACACGGGAGCGAAACGCTCACATTCGGAGGCCATACACAGACTGCAAATCTGCGCCTAACATACGGCTGGTGTAATATGTTGATGGTGCGAGCAAGCGGCGGTATTACAACGTCCAAGTCTTTCCACAGATGGACACCTTGGTAATGGCTGATACTAGTACAGGTTGAGTATCCCATATCCAAATATTCCGAAATACGGACTTTTTTGAGCGAGAGTGAGATAGTGAAACCTTTGTTTTTTGATGGCTCAATGTACACAAACTTTGTTTAATACACAAAGTTATTAAAAATATTGTATTAAATGACATCCAGACTGTGTGTATAAGGTGTATATGAAACATAAATGAATTGTGTGAATGTAGACACACTTTGTTTAATGCACAAAGTTATAAAAAATATTGGCTAAAATGACCTTCAGGCTGTGTGTATAAGGTGTATATGTAACATAAATGCATTCTGTGCTTAGATTTAGCTCCCATCACCATGATATCTCATTATGGTATGCAATTATTCCAAAATACGGAAAAATCCGATATCCAAAATACCTCTGGTCCCAAGCATTTTGGATAAGGGATACTCAACCTGTATTCGCATATAGTCGCAGACTTGAATACAGAAAAAGATGCTCAAGCAGTGGCCGAAGTGTGCGACGTGTGCATCAGCCCAACCTTTGTGATAGCTGACCGTGTCATAAAAGTGCAGTATCTCACAGTGTAACTCTACCTGAGGAAACGGAGTTCATCTGCGAAACGCGTCAGCAGCACTAGAGTGAGAGTACAGGTTTCCTTTTTTGTCTTTTATGCTTTCTTTTTGTTTATAAAAGAACATCTTTGTGTTTTCTCTTGTATATTTTTTTTTTATACGCCTGCTATATTTGAACCAGTGATACTTTAGACTGTCTGTCATTACAAGGTTCCAGGATAAAGACTACAATTGTATGCTATTTGGGGATTCGTACCCACATTGCTGTCTTAATAAATATATTTTATCTAATTTATTGGATGGACATTCTATGATTTTAGCTCTTGATTGAGTTATTGGGTTTGTACCCTCGTTCCATTCCTCTGATATGCAGGTTATAATTTCTAACCCATGAGTTTGCATTACCTCCATCAGTCTAAGGGCCTGGTTCAGACCTGGACGCTAATACTGTTTTAGCACAGTGCAACTTCCAATTTATGCTAATGCTGTCTAACCGTAGATCCAGGGTTCATCGCCACTCTCCCAGACAGAGTTTGAGCGACCGCCATCAAACCTGGCCAGCATGTTGCCGCACCAAGTCACCCGAGCCTTCTTCTACTCTCGAGTCAGCTGATGGGGGGCACCCAGCATGCAGAAAACTTGCTCAGGCCAAGTTTTTTGTGGAGTATCAAGCGAGTGGATCCCGATGAGATGCCTAACTCCTCTAACTGGGCTGCGGTCACCCTGGCGTCCGCTTCAACTATGGCCCGCATGGCAGCAACATTGTCTTCGGTAATGGCGGACACAGTTGGACTGCAGCGTATCCCGCGCTGAAAATCTGCAAACCACTCAAACACAGTGGTACTTCCTATTGCAAATGCACCAAGGGAAAAACTAATGCAACTGTGCATGCACAGGATCAGCCATATGTTTTCTGACAGAGATGGCTAATGCAAACTGGTTGATTAGTTTATTGAAGGTCCACACTTTCTGTGAAAAGGGACCTCACGGAACGTATATGTTTTGGTGGGTCATGGGTGTGTAAGCGGACTCCTTTGTTTGATCGCAGCGTGCGGACAGAGATGGATGTCTGTTTCAACCGGATCTTGGAGGTAATTCCAAGTTGATCGCAGCAGGAATTTTGTTAGCAGTTGGGCAAAACCATGGCCCTCATTCCGAGTTGTTCGCTGGTTATTTTCTTCGCATCGCAGCGATTTTCCGCTAATTGCGCATGCGCAATGTTCGCACTGCGACTGCGCCAAGTAAATTTGCTAAGAAGTTTGGTATTTTACCCACGGCATTACAAGGTTTTTTCTTCGTTCTGGTGATCGTAGTGTGATTGACAGGAAGTGGGTGTTTCTGGGCGGAAACTGGCCGTTTTATGGGAGTGTGTGAAAAAACGCTGCCGTTTCTGGGAAAAACGTGGGAGTGGCTGAAGAAACGGGGGAGTGTCTGGGCGAACGCTGGGTGTGTTTGTGACGTCAAACCAGGAACGAAACTGACTGAACTGATCGCACTGGAAGAGTAAGTCTCGAGCTACTCAGAAACTGCACAGAAAAATCTTTTCGCAATATTGCGAATACTTCGTTCGCAATTCTGCTAAGCTAAGATACACTCCCAGAGGGCGGCGGCTTAGCGTGTGTACTGCTGCGAAAAGCGGCTAGCGAGCGAACAACTTGGAATGAGGGCCCATGTGCACTGCAGGGGAGGCAGATATAACATGTGCAGAGAGAGTTAGATTTGGGTGGGTTATTTTGTTTCTGTGCAGGGTAAATACTGGCTGCTTTATTTTTACACTGCAAATTAGATTGCAGATTGAACACACCACACCTAATCTAACTCTCTCTGCATATGTTATATCTGCCTCCCCTGCAGTGCACATGGTTTTTCCCAAATACTAAAAAAATTCCTGCTGCGATCAACTTGGAATTACCCCCCTTGTGCACCGAAAACATGGGTATAAGTACATGTAATGATGGCAGTTTCAGGCGTAAGAGTAGTGGGTGGGACAGGCTTTCACATGCGGCCGCACACATTTAAACTATACAAAGATGGATTCATGTAATAATGAAAACTGTTAAGCAGCTGCTGCATGGAGAAGCGGCCTCTGGCGGATCAGGCCCGAAGTAGCCATTCAATACCAGATTGGGATCAATATGTAACTGCATCCCACCAGATTGTTTTACATGATAACAACTGTCCTGATGGAGTGTTTGTGGAGCATGTGTCATTCTTCAGTCATATGTTACAGAGACGTTGGTGGGCTGGGTCATATGATAGGCCTACTGTGATGTGTACAGTATATTGTTTGGGATTTTTATTTCCATTGCAATTTCTCTTTTAGGGCTTGAGAGGTGGCTGCTGCTGCATCCGCTTGTGTGTCTGTTGCCGGAGTCGCAGCTGCGAGTATTTCTGCTGCGGGGTACACTGGGCTCCACAAGGATTAACATCGGGGTGTAGAGTAAGATCTTGATCCGAGGCACCAACAGGCTCAAAGCTTTGACCTTCTTCCCAAGATGCACAGCGCCGCCTCCTCTATAACCCCGCCTCCGTGCACAGGAGCTCAGTTTGTAAGTTGGTGCCATGCAGTAAGCAGGCAATCAACAGGAGGGCTGCTCCTGCAGCCCATTTTCTATGCTAAATTTCAGAAGAAAGAAGAAATATGAAGACTTCAAGGGCTGCAGCTTTACTGTATGTCAGCCAGACATCCCCTGCTGCAGCTCCATCACTCCCCCAGCAGCGCTGTATACTCCCGCGCCCTGGTTGCCGGGTAACTACAGCAGAGGCTCTGGTGTTCTTCTGGTCAGTCACACAAACTCGCCGCTGACCTCCGGGATCGCATGGACGCAGGTACAAGGGGAGGTAAGGGGTCTCTTTGGCCCGCTGCAATCGCGATCCGGCGCAGCCTTTGGAGGCGGGCCGCGCGCTCTGGCGTGGACACTGTAAAGGGCAGCCGCTCCACTAGCCATCGGGACACAGGGCACAGGTAGGAGGTTTTCTCTCTATAAAACCCCATTTTAATACAGCCCGCAGTGCCCGGTGGGAAGCCAGCAGGGGGATAAGGCCTAACCTGTAGCCCCTCCCCCAGACCCAGGGCGCCATTTGGGTAAATGTTCACGCCCTGGAGCTGCATATCTCTCCCTGTCGGCCGCCATCACACGGAGCTGCGCTGTTCCTGGGACTGCTGGGGCAAATTCTCCTCTGTAAAGCCGCCTGCTCGCCAGCGCTGTGCATTTTACAGGACACTTAAGTATTCTACCTGTCAAGGGACAGTGTTAGTTAAGAAAGAGTGCATACATTCAGGGTTGTGTGGTACAAACACCCTATGATATACATCCAGTATCTACTGTGTTTTGTTATATCTACTGTTTACATATATAGCTATACTGAGTATTACTTTGTATTGCTAGCCCAGTGCAGTTTTATGGTGTATCATTTCTGCATGGTACGCTTGTGACTATATATGTGTGTGTGCATGTAGCTGCTGCGTGGCTGCCATCTCGGGTATTTCACTCAGCGTGCTACTCCTATACTCTGTAACCTGAGGGGGCTAAGTGTGTCAGGTTTATTAACTGATACAGGTATTCCACAAGATATACTTGCTGTGTATTTTTCTTTGTGATTTATAGTCACCATATATCTTTTGGATTCCCGGTTTGTGCTGACAGTAAAGTCACACTACACTGGGAGTTCTCGCTAGGTATATCGCTGCTAAGATTGTACCAGGTTGCCTGATATTGTGCTTATTATTATGTCAGCTACACGAGGCAACGGAGCTGGGGCTTCTCCCACGTTGCGTGGTGGTGATGCTGCAGACACTTTTGAGGAAAATATGGCAGCAGAGAGTTCAGATTCAGGGGGATCTTTACGCCCCAGTGGGTCTGTAGCACCGGGGGCAACAAATGACCCACCTTGGGCTACCTTTTCCACGCTGTTAAATACGCTAGTAACTAAACTGACGCCCCCTGTGGGACCACCTGCGTTAATGCAGCAGTTTATGGTCCCTGCAGTCAATCCGCTGTGGGTGGATCAAATCTCAATTCAGTTACAGCACTTGAAGCGGTCACTGACTAAATCTAAATCTCACTCTCGCCCACCTAAGACGTCTTCTAAAAGGGCGGCTACTTCCTCACAATCCACTGCTATTCCGGACACATCCTCTGAGGAGGATGGTGCATATACTGACCCCACAGACACTGACTCAGTTGCTTCTGATGGGGATGGGAAGTCAATGGTGGATGTCCCTGATTTGATTGAGGCTATCAGGCTCATTCTTCAGGTCTCTGATGAACCTGAGCCTGCGCTGTCTCTAAAAATCCAGACAGATTTAAACGTAAGAGAGTGGTTAAACAAGTTTTACCTCATTCTCAACACCTGGCTGACATACGTCAGGAATCATGGGAAAATCCGGGAACAAAATTCACACTGCATAAGAGACTGTTGGCTCGTTATCCTCTCTCTGCGGAGCTATGTAAAAATTGGGAAACTCGTCCGCCTGTAGATTCTCATGTGGCACACATGGTAGTTTCCTCTGCTCTGCCAGTAACTACCGTCACCTCTCTGAAGGAACCGACGGATAGACGTGTGGAGGGTTGTTTAAAAGCGATTTACACCCTAACGGGGGCTGTGCATGGGCCAACCATTGCAGCAACTTGGGCTGCTGAAGCTGTTGAGGCATAGGCTCAGGAACTGCCTTCCCACGCATCTGAGCATGCTCGACAATGTCTCTCATATATTGCCACGGCTTCTCTGTACCTTAAGGAGGCGGCCTCCGATGCCGGGGTGCTGGCGGCAAGGCTGCTACTACGTCCGTCTTGGCCTGACGTATCCTTTGGTTGAGATCCTGGTCGGTGGATATGGATTCCAAGAAAACCCTGGAGGTGCATCCTTTCAAGGGAGACATTCTCTATAGAGAAAACCTCAATAAGATTGTGGCTGATCTGGCTACTGCTAAAACAGCTTGCCTACCTAGTACGGCTCCTTCCCTGCAGAAGGCTAAAAGTACTTTCCCTCTGCCCTTTCGTCCTCCAGGTAAAGCAAAAGGTCAGGCTTACCCAAAGCAAGCTCGTGCTTCCAGACCTGCCAAGCCCAGACCGAAGCGGGCCTGGGCTGCCCGTCAGCCTGCTTCCAAAACTGACAAGCCTGCCGCATGACGGGGCGGGCTTCCCTCTGGGGGATCCCAGGGTGGGGCGCTGACTTCTAGGTTTTGCCCAGGAATGGTTGAAGACCACTTCCGATGCCTGGGTAAGGGAAGTCGTCACTCGAGGTTACGCCGTACCCTTCAAGAATCGTCCCCCTCATCAATTTTGCCTGACAGATGTTCCTCTGGACCCGGCAAAGACAAACCCTCTACATTCGGTGGTACATTCCCTCCTGACCACAGGAGTGGTAGTACAGGTGCCTCTGACTCAGAGGCAAGGGGTACTATTCACCGCTGTTTCTAGTCCCGAAACCGAACAGGTCCTCGCGGACCATTCTCAATCTGATGTCCTTGAACAAGTATGTGCGGGTCTCCAAGTTTCGTATGGAAACTCTGCACTCTATTGTTCTGGCCTTGGAGCCTGGGGACTATATGGTCTCCCTGGACATACAGGATGCCTACCTACATATTCCTATTGCAGTGTCTCATCAACAGTACCTGAGGTTTGCGGTGGGCAACCTTCATTACAATTTTAGGCGTTACCTTTTGGTTTGACAACGGCTCCGCAAGTTTTCACCAAAGTAATGGCAGTAATGACGGCTGTCCTATGCCGTCAAGGGGTCAGAATCCTACCGTACTTGGACGATTTGTTGATCCTGGCAAATTCCCTAGAACTTCTCCTGTGTCATCTAGATCTGACGGTCTAGTTCATGAAAGCCCACGGGTAGCTAATCAACTGGAAGAAATCCTCCCTGGTTCCTGCTCGGATCATGGTGCACCTGGGAGCTTTGTTGGACACTCACAACCAGCGCTTGTTCTTGTCTCAGGAGAAAGTCCTGAAGCTTCAGGACAGGAATCGATGCTTCCTATCTCATCCGCAAGTGTCAATACATTCGGCAATGCAAGTCATAGGTCTCATGCTGTCGGCTTTCGACATGGTGGAGTATGCTCAATTCCATTCTTGCCCTCTGCAGAAGTTAATTCTGACCAAGTGGGACGGCCTGCCTCACCGGATCAGATCTCACATGATCTCCTTGTCTCCGGAGGTCCGCCTGTCACTGAGCTGGTGGCTTCAGGACCAACGATTGAGCAGGGGCCATCCCTTCTGGATATCCGACTGGGTCCTGCTGACGGCGGATGCCAGTCTGCGAGGTTGGGGCTCGGTGTTGGAACACCACTCTCCTCAGCGTCGGCGGACCAAGGAGGAGTCTCTACTCCCGATAAATATTCTGGAACTGTGGGCAGTGTTCACTGCTTTGACAATGGCCCAGCATCTAATACAGAACATACCTGTTCAAGTACAATCAGACAACGCCACCATGGTGGCGTACATCAATCATCAAGGCAGCACTCGAAGCTGCATGGCAATGAGGGAAGTATCACGGATTCTTCAGTGGGCGGAGCGCCATCTGCCGGCCATATCCGCAGTGTTCACTCCGGGGGTCCTAAACTAGGAAGTTGACTTTCTCAGTCGTCAGGACGTACACGCCGGAGAATGGAGCCTCCATTCAGAGATGTTTCAACTGCTCGTGAACAAGTGGGGCTTTCCAGATGTGGACCTGATGGCGTCTCGACACAATCACAAGGTTCCGGTCTTCGGAGCAAGGACAAGGGAACCTCAAGCAGCATCCGTGGTTGCTCTGTCAATCCCATGGAACTTTCGGCTGCCGTATGTGTTCCCTCCGGTGTCACTCCTGCCCAGAGTAATACGGAAGTTCAAGCAAGAAGGAGGAAACTTGCTTCTGGTCGCTCCAGCGTGGCCCAGGCGGCACTGGTTCTCCGATCTACAGGGCATCTCGTTGGATCGTCCCCTTCTACTTCCACAATGACCAGATCTCCTCGTTCAGGGCCCTTGTGTTTACCAGGACTTGGCCCGTCTGGCTTTGACGGCATGACTCTTGAAGCTTCTGTCCTGAGGGCCAAGGGTTTTTCTGAGGCGGTCGTTCAAACTATGTTGGAGGCCCGTAAGCCGGCTTCTGCTCGGATTTACCATAGGGTCTGGAATGCTTACTTTACTTAATATGCGTCTCACAATCATGACGTTTTCAAGTTTATCACGGCCAAACTGTTGGCCTTCCTGCAACAGGGCCTGGACTTAGGCCTTCGTCTGGCCTTCCTCAAGGTTCACATTTCTTTCTTGTCGGTTTGGTTTCAGAGAAAGATTGCTGCCCTACCTGATGTTCATACATTCGTGTTGTGGATTCAGCCTCCTTATATACAACCTGTGGCCTCTTGGGATCTGTCAGTGTTTCTGGTGGCCTTGTAAGAGTCTCCATTTGAACCTCTTGCCTCTGCTGACCTTAAGTGGCTTTCCCTTAAGGTGCTGTTTTTGCTGGCTATTGCTTCAGCTAGAAGGGTCTCGGACTTGGGTGCCTTATCCTGTACGTCCCCCCATCTGATTTTTCACCGTGACCGGGCCGTTCTTAGAACGCGACTGGGTTATTTACCTAAGGTGGTGTCTTCATTCCACCTTAACCAGGAGATTGTGGTTCCGGCCTTTAATTCTCCTAAATTGTCTTCCAAAGAGCGGTCTTTGGATGTGGTACGGGCTCTCTGTATCTATGTGAAGAGAACATCCTCCATTGGGAAATCTGATTCTCTTTTTGTACTGTTTGGTTTTCACAAACGTGCCTGGCCTTCTAAGCAGACCCTGGCTAGATGGATTAGAATGGTGGTTGCACATGCTTATGTGCAGGCTGGTCATCCAGCTCCTGCTACCATTAAAGAACATTCTACTCGGTCGGTAGGACCTTCTTGGGCGGCCCACCGTGGTGCGACCCTTGAACAATTGTGCAAGGCGGCTACGTGGTCCTCAGTGAACACGTTCATAATGTTCTTTGCCTTCGATACTTCCGCCTCCCAGGATGCTTCCTTTGGACGCCGGGTTTTTGTGCCCGCTACAGTGCGTCCCCTCCCATAAGGAACTGCTTTAGGACATCCCCGATGTTAATCCTTGTGGAGCCCAGTGTACACCGCAGAAAGAGATTTAACAACGGTAAGTTCTTACCATAAATCTCGTTATTCAAATGCCCATAACACCCCCCCCACACTTCCATAACATGCCCCCACACTCCCATAGCACCCCCCCCACACTTCCATAACATGCCCCCACACTTCCATAACACGCCCCCCACACTCCCATAACACGCCCCCCACACTCCCATAACACCCCCCCACACACTTCCATAACACGCCCCCACACTCCCATAACACGCCCCCCACACTTCCATAACACGCCCCCCCACACTTCCATAACACGCCCCCACACTCCCATAACACGCCCCCCACACTCCCATAACACGCCCCCCACACTTCCATAGCACGCCCCCCACACTCCAATAACACGCCCCCCACACTTCCATAACATGCCCCCACACTCCCATAACACGCCCCCCACACTCCCATAACACGCCCCCACACTTCCATAACACGCCCCCCACACTCCCATAACACGCCCCCACACTCCCATGACACGTCCCCTACACTCCCATAACACGCCCCCACACTCCCATAACACGCCACCCACACTCCCATAACACGCCCCCACACTCCCATAACACGCCCCCACACTCCCATAACTCGCCCCCCACACTTACATAACACGCCCCCACACTCCCATAACACGCCCCCCACACTTCCATAACACGCCCCCACACTCCCATAACATGCCCCCACACTCCCATAACACCCCCCACACTTCCATATCACGCCCCCCACACTCCCATAACACGCCCCCACACTTCCATAACACGCCCCCACACTCCCATAACATGCCTCCACACTTCCATAACACGCCCCCCACACTCCCATAACACGCCTCCCACACTCCCATAACACGCCCCCCACACTTCCATAACACGCCCCCACACTCCCATAACACGCCCCCCACACTTCCATAACACGCCTCCACACTCCCATAACACGCCCCACACACTCCCATAACACGCCCCACACACTTCCATAACACGCCCCCCACACTCCCATAACATGCCCCCCACACTCCCATAACACGCCCCCACACTCCCATAACACGCCCCCACACTCCCATAACATGCCCCCACACTCCCATAACACCCCCCCCCCACACTCCCATAACACGCCCCCACACTCCCATAACACATGCATGAGATGGTCTCTTTCTTTGCATGGGCCTGCGAGATGATCGTAGCTGTGCTAAATTTAGCACAGCTACAATCAGGCACACTGACATGCGGGGGGACGGCCAGCACAGGGCTATCCCGCCCCGTATGTCAGTGCCGCCGAAGTGCAAAGGCATCGCACAGCGGCGATGCCTTTGCACTTCAAGAGTAGCTTCCGACCAGCGCAGCTTTAGCGTGCTGGCTGGAGCTACTCATCGCTCCCCGCACGGTCCGGCCACGCCTGCGTTGTCCGGACAGCGCCCTCGAAACGGCGGCCAAACGCCGCCGTTCCGCCCCCTCCCGCCCAGCGACCTTCGGCCGTCTGGCATGCGCAGTGGGTACCTGTTCGCTCAGCTGTGATTAAAAGCAGCGAGTTCTATTACATAAACTATGACTATAGAGAATTTGCACAGATCATTTATAGAGCATCAGGAGGTATGTTTACCTAAGTGCGTGTTATTCGAATTAGACGTGTTGTCCATAGCAACCAATCGGATTCTAGCTATTGTCTTTGGAAGGTGCTAGATAAATTATAAGTAGAAGCTGATTGGTTGCTATGGGCAACATCTCCACTTCTAAAAACCTGCACTTTAGTATACAGTATATACCCATTATTGGGGTAAATGTACTAAGTGGCCTATGGGCCTAATTCTGAGTTGATTGCAGCAGCAAATTTGTTAGCAGTTGGGCAAAACCATGTGCACTGCAGGTGGGGCAGATGTAACATGTGCAGAGAGAGTTAGATTTGGGTGGGTTATGGTGTTTCTGTGCAGGGTAAATACTGGCTGCTTTATTTTTACACTGCAATCTAGATTTCAGTTTGAACACACCCCACCCAAATCTAACTCTCTCTGCACATGTTACATCCGCCCCACCTGCAGTGCACATGGTTTTGCCCAACTGCTAACAAACTTGCTGCTGCGATCAACTCAGAATTACCCCTTATGTACTAAGCCATGGCGTGAGATAAAGTGGAGAGAGGTAAAGCACTAGCCAATCAATTGGCTGGTACTTTGGGGCTAATTCAGACCTGATCACTGCTGTGTGTTTCCATACAGCGGGCAATCAGGTCTGAACTGCGCAGGCACTGCAGTGCGCCGGCGCATGCCAGAGATGCGATTCTCGCAAGCTCTGTCCCTGCATGTGATAATTGATACATCTGTGTGATGTAGTTAATTAGCGCAATGCGGATTGGGTCGATTTTCTCCCATCCACATCCTCAGATGCGGATGGTGATAGATCGACTCCTTAGGCTTAGTACATTGTTTATATAATTTTAGTCTGATTTATTTTGTTTTAATATGTACTTTTTTGACATTGACATCCCGTGGGCTGATCCTTTTCATGTCTCGATTGGATTGAATGACTAAAAACACAGCCTGCATCCCATGGCACATTGGTTATCATCCGTCTATACATTCCCACACACAGACCACTAGTCCCGCACATTTGTTAGCCATATCAGATGGCGCTACGGTCACATGATTGGATTTTTTTTCCCCTTCTGAAATAACTTACTTGATTGTGGCACAATGGTGGTCATTCCGAGTTGATCGCTCGCTAGCAGTTTGTAGCAGCCATGCAAACACTAAGCCGCCGCCCTCTGGGAGTGTATTTTAGCTTTGCAGAAGTGCAAAATAAAGGATCGCAGAGTGGCTCCAAAAAAAAAATTGTGCAGCTTCAGAATAGCTTCAGACCTACTCAGCGCTTACGAACCCTACAGACTGTGCAGTTCATGTTTTGACGTCACGAACACGCCCTGCGTTCGGCCAGCCACGCCTACGTTTTTTCGATCACTCCCTGAAAGCGGTCAGTTGACACCCAGAAACGCCCCCTTCATGTCAATCACTCTGCGGCAACCAGTGCGACTGAAAAGCTTCGCTAGCCCTTGTGTGAAACTACATCGGGCGTTGTGAAAGTACGTCGCGCATGCGCTTTTTTTGCCTCATCGCTGCACAGCGAACGATTGCAGCTGGGGAACAACTCGGAATGACCACCAATGTACACTCACTTTGTATAGTTAGGGGATTGGTGTATTTTCATTATTTCCATCACAAACAGCTAAAGGCAAATCCCACACACCTAGACAGTGGGTCAAAGGGAAATGACACGGCACAAAAAGCTCAAACTTTCGCCAGTCTTCGGTGTCTGGATTCATCAGTCTACTTCAGAGTATTTATGTTACTTAGGAGACTGCAAGTCACACGCTGGAGCCTAGAGTGGTAGAATTGCAAGAATGGCGGGTTTGTTCTTGTAGAAACACATTACCACATTTTGCTATTATATCTGTTAGCATTTCAAAACGTATTGGCCCTCATTCCGAGTTGTTCGCTCGCAAGCTGCTTTTAGCAGCTTTGCACACGCTAAGCCGCCGCCTACTGGGAGTGAATCTTAGCATAGTAGAATTGCGAACGAAAGATTAGCAGATTTGCGAATAGACACTTCTTAGCAGTTTCTGAGTAGCTCCACACTTACTCTGCCACTGCGATCAGTTCAGTCAGTTTCGTTCCTGGTTTGACGTCACAAACACACCCAGCATTCGCCCAGACACTCCCCCGTTTCTTCAGACACTCCCGCGTTTTTCCCAGAAACGCCAGCGTTTTTCCGCACACTCCCATAAAACGGCCAGTTTCCGCCCAGAAACACCCATTTCCTGTCAATCACACTACGATCACCAGAACAATGAAAAAACTTTGTTAGGCCGTGAGTAAAATACCAAACTTTTGTACTAATTTACTTGGCGCAGGTGCACTGCGAACATTGCGCATGCGCAGTTTGCGACTAATCGCTCCGTAGCTAAAAAATCTAACGAGCGAACAACTCAGAATCACCCCCATAGTGAGGTACGAGGCGCCAATCACCTGCTCTTCTCGAGGCAACCACTCTATGTAAGAGCCTGCGAGTTGCATGAATCAACGCTGTTCTGGTGATCTGGCCCATAGATTTAAAGTCAAAACCAGGTTCATTTTAATTTTAAATTATTGCTGCTTTAAGCACATGCCAATATAAGCACAGTGACTGACACCATTAGTGGAGTAATGGTAATAAAGGTAGAGGAAGGGAAAAATGTTATTTTCAGCCAGTTGGATGCAGCCTTGGGATTTTGGCAATGTAGCCGCTACATTTAAAGCGACAATTTATTCCCTGTTTGCCTTAGGTCCTGTGTATGTGTGCAGCATGCCAGCTGCAATGTATTCTGTAATCAAGGGGGCTGCGTTGCCTGGCTTGTTGTCATTGGTCCCTGCTCCTGATAAAAGGCAACCAGCATAGACCTACCGATGATATTACCAGTATGACCTGAATTCCTTGTTTAGCGGTCCCAGTATCCTGTGATAAAGCTGCTGTATTCCTGAACTCTGTCCAAGTGCCTGTTTCATGTGCTTGGGAGCCAATCAGCTCCTAACTGTTAATTTACATATTGGAGCTGATTGGCTGGTGCATTTATCACCTTGCACTTACGCCTTCTCCAGGCTTAATACATCTGCCCCCAAGAGGCAGATGTATGTTGCCTTTGTGCACATAGCGCACGCTAAGTCCTGCATTCCCCGCTTCCCCGCAATGTATGAAGCGTCTCTCAGCGGGTATTTAAGCAATGCACACAGCGCATACTGCAATAACGTCTGCTGCGCTGTGTGCATAGGAAGGCAATGGGCACCTGATGTATGAACGGTGAGGTGGCTCTTCACCTCACGATAATCCCCCTCTGTCCTTTCGCCAGGTCGAGGCTGGCGTTGGCCGTGTTGTACAGGTTTTTTTTGTCCTTTAAAAAAAACTTTATTGCTCGCCGCCACCACGTCTCCCTTGAGGCCTCTGACGTCACCCCCCCCACGTCTCCTCAATGTCCGCCACCGCACGGCGGCCTCACAGCCTAACCGCTCACTGGGAGCTGAGGTGACGGCGCATGCGCGCTAGTACAGCTAGCGGCGATATCAGTCTGGCCGATGTGGGAGGACGCATATCACGGGAAGGTGACATAGCGCCCTCCCACATCGGCTGGGGGCCTGTTTAGTACATTGAAGTGGAGGGACAGGGCGTATAACCACGATAATGTGGTGATATGGCCCAAGGCACATAACGTCCGTTAGGACGTTTTTTAAGGTGTGGCTCATTAGATCGACAGTGTCTAGGTCAACAATGTTTACGTCGACCACTATAGGTCGACAGTCACTAGGTCGACAGGGTTTGAAGGTCGACAGGGTTTCTAGGTCGACATGTTCTAGGTCGACAGGTCAAAAAGTCGACATGAGTTTTTCATGTTTTTTTGGTGTCATTTTCTCCGTACAGTGACCGGGAAGCCCAATTAGTGCACCGTGTCCCCTCGCATGGCTCGCTTACCGTTCCAATTGTAGTCCACGTGGATCGTTAAGTAGGGAAAAGTACAAAAAAAAATAATTGAAAAACGCATGTCGACCTTTTGACCTGTCGACCTAGAACATGGCGACCTTGAAAATATGTCGACCTAGTGACTGTCGACCTATAGTGGTCGACCTAAACATTGTCGACCTAGACACTGTTGATCTTCAGACCGGATCCCGTTTTTCATACATCTCCCCCCATGTTCCTAAGAGACTCTCTGCGAAATGAATCTGTGCCTGTACATATGCATTCACTGTGGTTTTCACCTGTTGGTTTTCCTGATTAATTATGGCTCTGCTGTACTAACTCTGCATTCCTTATGCTTTGAATTTTGACTGGATTCCTGTGCAAATACTTTATTATCCTGCTACTAAAATAAACTACAAAGGATACTTTCATCACTGTGGACGTTTATTACTATTTGCTGTATTCATTGTGCTGCATTCAAGTTCTGTTTCAAGCATTCATTCCATTCATCAGTTGTTTCCCACCTGTGCTAAAGTATTGTGCTGCATTCCAGATCACACATTTCTCACTTATGGTCAAGCCTGAACCCATAGGGGGTCATTCTGAGTTGATCGCTAGCTGAAAATGTTCACTGCGGTGCGAGTAATGAAAAAAAAGGCACTTCTGCGCATGCGTATGTGGCGCAATGCACACGCGCTACGTACTTTCACAACGGGCGATGTAGTTGTACACAAGGTCTAGCGAAGCTTTTAAGTCGCACTGGTGGCCGCAGAGTGATTGACATGAAGTGGGCTTTTCTGGGTGTCAACTGACCGTTTTCAGGGAGTGATCGAAAAAACGCAGGCGTGCCAGGAAAAACGCAGGCGTGGCTGGGCGAACGCAGGGCGTGTTCGTGACGTCAAAACAAGAAATGAACAGTCTGAAGTCATCGCAAGCGCTGAGTAGGTCTGAAGCTACTCTGAAACTGCACAAAATTATTTTGTAGCCGCTGTGCGATCCTTTCGTTCGCACTTCTGCTAAGCTAAAATACACTCCCAGTGAGAGGCGGCATAGCGTTTGCACGGCTGCTAAAAACTGCTAGCGAGCGATCCACTCGGAATGATCCCCATAGTCTGCTGTCATTATGCTTTGCGAGTTCCGCCACGCCGAACACCAGTATCTTGAACACTTCTAGTATTCCACAGTCAAGTCTCCAGTTAACCGTTACCGTGCCATTCAGCATTTACCCGCAGTTACCACTCCAAACAACTATCCTGCGGTCTCCAGCCAATTGGGCTGGAGTTGGCAAAAACTGCCTGGTTCTGGCTTTCCAAGAAAAAAATACTGTTTTGAATCTGGCGACTAAATCAACGAAATCTTGCGGCTGCCTGCAACTCGGCCATAGAGTTACTCTCAAGACTGTATATTGGAATAACCACTATATATCGATGCTTCTGCTGTGTGCACATGGACGACTGTTCAGCAGAGACTGTACCTGAGCATCACCTGAGACCAGCTACACGTTTATCTTTCATTGAATGATCCTGGCACACAGCGGGCTGGAGGACTGAATTACACTGCTGCCCATTTCCTCATTCAGGTTACATTTCTCTTTCATTAAACTCTGGATTTCAAATGGCAATTCCAAACTGGTAATTTCCTTTAGCCGTGCACAAGCGCTGTCATCGTGCAGGCCTAGTCAGGAAGTGCTCCGTAATCTCTCCTTCCAGCACCTGGAATTCCCTCCGCTGTCAGCGCAGGAGGACGAAAGTGAGGCCAACGTATTAACATCTGGGGCGAAAATCATAAGAAACCTTCTTGCAACAAAAACTGCATGCAACATTTCAGCCCTTACGTGTCACCAAAAAAGTTCACCGACAGTGAGATGGAGACGGAGGCTGCCATATATTTTGCCGCAGTCGTGTCTGCCTCTTTATGCAAATGTGGTGTCTGATTTTTAAACAACTGAGACGCCCACTAGCAGCGTCTTCAGACAGTGCATTCCTGTTACATTGCGTGTTTAGGCCCACCATCGGCGCACCATTGAATCTATGGATTCCTGTGTTCCTCTTTGAACACAGGGCCTAATTCAGATCTGATCGCTAGGCTGCGTTTTCGTACAGCTTGCGATCAGGTTTGAGCTGCGCATGCGTGTGCACCGCAATGCGCAGTCGCGTCAGTTCGCAGCAACGTGGAGCGCCGGGCAGCGACGGGATGGTGCGAGAAAAGTGATTGCACGGGTGATAGCAAGGTGACCGACAGGAAGAGGCCGTTTGTGGGTGGCAACTGACCGTTTTAGAGGAGTGTCCGGAAAACCGCAGGACGGACCAGGCGTTTGAAGGAAGGGTTTTTGACATCAGCTCCGGCCCCCGATCATCGCAGCGGCTGAGTAAAAGTCCTGCTCTATGCAGAGACTGCACAAACTTCTGTTTGTGCAGCTCTCCTGCACATGCGATCGTACCCCTGCACAGCAACTACACCCTCCCCCTGTAGGCGGCGACTACCTGATCGCAGGGATGCAAAAACGCTCCCTAGCAATCAGGTCTGAATTACCCCCACAATCGCTTTCAGTGACACGCCTACATCAGAGTCGCCACCTCCATTAACTCCTTGAAACACCCACTAAAATTCTCAGCCCCTGCATCCGATTCTGTGGGCAGACAATAGGGAAGTATACGCGGCATAAATACACATATATCACCACTACAATCCCAGCTCTGAATCAGGTGCAGTGTCTGGATAGGGAATAAAGCTTGTCTTCAACACATTTACATTATAATATTGCAGATATCTCAATATTAAGGGGCCGATTTATCAACGAGTTTTATCATCTGCAACAAGTTCTAAAACTGGTTGCATATGGTAAATGGTGCTCCAGCCAATCAGCTCCCAACTGTCATTTGTCAAACACATGACAGCAGCTGATTGGCTGGAGCACCATTTACCATACGCAACCAGTTTTAGAACTTGTTGCGGATATTAAAACTCGTTGATAAATCGGCCCCTAATTATGAGTTTATTAATGTAGCCCAACGATTGTGATGATCTGTATAATTTGAATTTCATGACTGACAGTCCATAATTGTGCATCTAATGTTGTAAATTATATTTTATTACTGGCGATAGTCTTTGCCTCCTCCCGTGCACCTCATAGAAACACAGAATGTGAAGGCAGCTAAGAACCACTTGGCCCATCTAGTCTGCCCCTTTTTTTTTTTACCATATTTTTATTAGAGATAAGCGGGTTCGGTTCTCCGAGATCTGAAACCCCCCGAACTTCATCTATTTTACACGGTACTGAGGCCTCAGATCTTCCCTCCTTGCTCTGTTAACCCAAACGCGCCCGAACGTCATCATCCCGCTGTCGGATTCTCGCGAGATTCGTATTCTATATAAAGAGCCGCGCGTCGCCGCCATTTTCACTTGTGCATTGGAGATTGAACGGAGAGGACGTTGCTACGTTCTCTGCCTGAAAAGCTTCATATCTGTGCTCAGTGTGCTGCAAATATCTGTGCTCAGTGTGCTGCAAATATCTGTGCTCAGTGTGCTGAAAATATCTACGTTCTCTGCCTGAAAACGCTCCATATCTGTGCTCAGTGTGCTGCAAATATCTGTGCTCAGTGTGCTGGAAATATCTACGTTCTCTGCCTGAAAAGCTCCATATCTGTGCTCAGTGTGCTGCAAATATCTGTGCTCAGTGTGCTTCATTTTGGTGACCAACAGTATATAGTTGTACAGTACAGTAGGCCATTGCTGTATCTTGCAGCTCTGTGTCACTGCAAGTATCCATTCCATATCTGTGCTGCATTTCTGTGAGCAGTATATATAGTAGTATAGTGCAGCATTTTGGTGACCAACAGTATATAGTTGTACAGTACATTAGGCCATTGCTGTAGTATCTTGCAGCTCTGTGTCACTGCAAGTATCCATTCCATATCTGTGCTGCATTATTGTGAGCAGTATATGGTAGGACAGTGCAGAATTTTAGTGACCAGCAGTATACATAATTAGTACAGTACAGTAGGCCATTGCTGTATCTTGCAGCTCTGTGTCACTTCTAGTATCCTGATCAGTGCTCAATATCTGCTGCATTGTTGTGACCAGTATGTATACTGTACTGTGCGACGTGTGTTATACACCTGGTGATTATACATCCTGTAATCTGTACTGAGCGATGTGTGAGATACACCTGGGGATTATACACCCTATATACTGTACTGTGTGATGTGTGAGATACACCTGGGGATTATACACCCTATATACTGTACTGTGTGATGTGTGAGATACACCTGGGGATTATACACCCTATATACTGTACTGTGTGATGTGTGAGATACACCTGGGGATTATACACCCTATATACTGTACTGTGCGACGTGTGTTATACACCTGGTGATTATACACCCTATATACTGTACTGTGCGATGTGTGTGATACACCTGGGGATTATACACCCTGTATACTGTCTCCATAATCCCAAAAACGTCAGTCTTCTTGGAAAGTGGTTTGTTCCTTTGTAAGGGAAAGAGAACAAACGTTCTCAAACAACGGTTTCTCAATTTCTTTTTCCTCTGGGAAGGGATAGTGGATTCGCAGGAATATCTGAGCATTTCTGTAATCAGAAAGCAGCGACTTTCTACAAATGTTTACGAATAATTCCGGTGATTTTGTCTTTTCTTCCAGTGATTTGGACCAATAATACCATTGATTAGAACGAATAATTCCAGTGATTTTGTCATTTTCTTCCAGTGATTTGGACCAATAATACCATTGATTAGAACGAATAATTCCTGTGATTTTGTCATTTTCTTCCAGTGATTTGGACCATTAATACCATTGATTAGAACGAATAATTCCAGTGATTTTGTCATTTTCTTCCAGTGATTTGGGCCAATAATACCATTGATTAGAACGAATAATTCCAGTGATTTTGTCATTTTCTTCCAGTGATTTGAACCAATAATATCATTGATTAGAACGAATAATTCCAGTGATTTTGTCATTTTCTTCCAGTGATTTGGACCAATAATACCATTGATTAGAACGAATAATTCCAGTGATTTTGTCATTTTCTTCCAGTGATTTGGACCAATAATACCATTGATTAGAACGAATAATTCCTGTGATTTTGTCATTTTCTTCCAGTGATTTGGACCACTAATACCATTGATTAGAACGAATAATTCTTGTGATTTTGTCATTTTCTTCCTGTGATTTGGACCAATAATACCATTGATTAGAACGAATAATTCCAGTGATTTTGTCATTTTCTTCCAGTGATTTGGACCAATAATACCATTGATTAGAACGAATAATTCCAGTGATTTTGTCATTTTCTTCCAGTGATTTGGACCAATAATACCATTGATTAGAACGAATAATTCCTGTGATTTTGTCATTTTCTTCCAGTGATTTGGACCATTAATACCATTGATTAGAACGAATAATTCCAGTGATTTTGTCATTTTCTTCCAGTGATTTGGGCCAATAGTACCATTGATTAGAACGAATAATTCCAGTGATTTTGTCATTTTCTTCCAGTGATTTGAACCAATAATATCATTGATTAGAACGAATAATTCCAGTGATTTTGTCATTTTCTTCCAGTGATTTGGACCAATAATACCATTGATTAGAACGAATAATTCCAGTGATTTTGTCATTTTCTTCCAGTGATTTGGACCAATAATACCACTGATTAGAACGAATAATTCCAGTGATTTTGTCATTTTCTTCCAGGACCAATAATACCACTGATTAGAACGAATAATTCCAGTGATTTTGTCATTTTCTTCCAGTGATTTGGACCAATAATACCATTGATTAGAACGAATAATTCCAGTGATTTTGTCATTTTCTTCCAGTGATTTGGACCAATAATACCATTGATTAGAATGAATAATTCCTGTGATATTGAGGTGTTTGTGTCGCTTAGCTTAGCCGTCCAGCGACCACAATGCACCTCTTTTTCTCTTTTCTTTGCATCATGTGCTGTTTGAGGCCAATTTTTTTAAGTGCCATCCTGCCTGACACTGCAGTGCCACTCCTAGATGGGCCAGGTGTTTGTGCCGCCCTCTTGGGTCGCTTTGCTTAGTCATCCAGCGACCTTGGTGCAAATTTTAGGACTAAAAATAGTATTGTGAGGTGTGAGGTGTTCAGAATAGACTGGAAATTAGTGGAAATTGTGGTTATTGAGGTTAATAATACTATAGGATCAAAATTACCCCCAAATTCTATGATTTAAGCTGTTTTTGAGGGGTTTTGGGAAAAAAAACACCTGAATCCAAAACACACCCGAATCCGACAAAAAATTTTCAGGGAGGTTTTGCCAAAACGCGTCCGAATCCAAAACACGGCCGCGGAACCGAATCAAAACCAAAAAAATTTCCGGTGCACATCTCTAATTTTTACCTCAAACCTTATTGGATCCTTATTTCTGTGTAAGGATATCCTTATGTCTATCCCATGCATGTTTAAATTGCTCTACTGTCTTAAGGCCCGTACACACTGGTCGATATATCGGCCGTTCTCTTGAACGGCCGATATATCGCGGGTCCGTCGGCCAGTGTGTACGGCCGATACGTCTGTGAACTCCGTCGTTCACAGACGTATCGCGTCGGCCGCGCAGCACAGCCGACGGCCAATATATCTGCAGATATATCTATTAGTGTGTACCCACCTTTAGGGGGACATTTACTAAGCAGTGATAAAAGTGGAGAAGTGAGCCAGTGGAGAAGTTGCCCTTGACAACCAATCAGATGCTCTGTATACTTTTATAGAATGCAAATTATAAATGTTACGTCAATACTGATTGGTTGCCATGGGCAACTTCTCCACTGGCTCGCTTCTCCACTTTTATCACTGCTTAGTACATGTCCCCCTTAGTCTCTACCACCTCTGATGGGAGGCAATTCCACTTGTCCACTACCTTTTCTGTGAAGTAATTTTTCCTCAGATTTCCCCTGAACCTCCCCCCCTCTGCAATCCTCTTATCTCTATCGCCTTCTCAGGATGGCAGGGGCAAGCAGGCCCAAAAAATGCCTTCGTTTTTCTGAAAGTAATGACAGGTTGATTTTTTTTAGTAGGACTAGACGGGGCTCCCCGTCTATAGCGCATGAGAGCGCATTTGTGTCCACAATGGCCGGGCGGAGAGGTCATTTCATCCTTAGGACTGCCAGCAATCATTGCCAGAGGGCTGAGCATCATTCAGCTGCAGCAGCAAAGATTTATTGGTACATTACACAGGCAGCGGATTTTCTATTGCTGCGACGGGAAATGCCGCCTACTTTACATATTCCTGCAATCAAGGCTAAGTCATTCCCAAGGGTTCAGTAGGACAGCGGCATTCCGACCACCAGTAAGCCAGCAGCACTGGAAAGCTCCTTGCGGGCTCACTGCGCTCGCCATGGACACCCACAGAGGGAGAACAGGCTGTGGCACCGGTATTCCGGCAGCGCCATTTCACCGTTAGTCGGAATTCCGGTGTCGGCATTGAGACCTCCGGATCCCAACTAGCGGTTTTGTAACCACTTCCCATACCCAAAAACCACTGTGTTGTCTTAAAACAATCATTTAATGGGGATCCGGTCAAGATCCTGGCAGTCGGGATCCCGGCAGTCGACATACCGACACCGGAATCCCAACACTGATCGGAATGCCTGTGTCGGCAACCCAAATAGAGACACAATCCTGGCACCAGAATCCAGATCACTGGGTTCCCGAGTGAATGTTTGCCGGGCCACCGGACTGGTAAGCCGTGGGAGGGGGAAGTTAGGTTTAGTCTGAGGGAAGGGGGGAGGGTTAGGAACCCCCGAGGTGGGTTAGGCTGCGGGGTGGGGGTTTAGGTGTACGCACCACTGGGGAGGGTTGGGGGGAGGATTAGTCTGCAGTAACGGACAGTTATGGTCAGGGACGGATCTAGACTTTTCTTTAGGGGGGGGGCGGTTTACTGTTTAATCTTGACTCCTCCCTCTACAGTCCCAACTCCTCCCATCTGCAATCCTAACTCCTCCTCTCTCAATTCTGACTGAACTTTTTGAGTGAGACTGAGATAGAGCTTTGTGATTGTTCTATGTACATGTGACTGTGCTATGGGCTAATCGTATTTATTAGCCCTAGTACCCACACACCAGCAAGTGAGGGGCAAATGCTCTGTAACCCTTGCTCTCCTGGCTCCTCTGTGCTGCTGTGGTATAAGCTGCAGCACATCGTTCTGCCTCAGACTCTCCCCGGAGAGCTCTCTTCTGCTCAAAAGTGGGCGTGGCTATGACTGTGTTAGGGGGGGGGGGGCGGTCGCCCCCTTCGCCCCCCCCCCCCTAGATCCGGCCCTGGTTATGGTTAGGGGGGCATTGGGGAAAGGTAAATATACTTACCTCCCCCTGTCAGCATTCTCACCATTGGGATGCAGCAGTGGGTATTTTGACCACCGGCGTCCCCAGCGCCGGCATTTCAATCACAATTGATTGCCTCCACTGGTGCTGGCAGTGCTGTAGACAGCCCACGTGGAGCATAGGGCAGCCGGCACGAGCTTGGAGATGGGGGCCGCGTGATGCCGGGGCTGCCAATGTGGTAGCATGCCGGGTAGACAGCAGCCGGAGAAGCAGTGCCGCAGGGGAACAGGACATGGAGGTCATTGCAGAGCCTCGCTGGATTGCAGCCGTGGTGCTGCCGGGTACAGGGAGCGGCGGTTGGCATGGCGCAGGGGCCTCTCTCCTGGGCGCTGCCGGATTTAGGGAGTGATTGCCCCAATCCGTGCAGGGAGGTGCGGGCCGCGTTGGTCGGTATGGGGGCCTCTCTCCCGGGGATGGATGGAAGGCTGAACCCCAGGAGAGAGCCCCAGGCATGTCTGCCCAGGTCAGCATCTGAACTTTGGCGGCTGGAGTGGGGCTCTTTTATTAAGGAGGGCCCGGGTTACTTACCCCCAGGGCTCCCAGCCCCTAATCCGGCTCTGAGGATCTGGACAGTTGGCTCTGAGGAACAAAGACCTCTGCACGAGGCAGATAAATATAGTAATATGCCGTTGGCACTATGGCCCCGGTTCATGTTTCTATGGAATTGCAGAGCCGCAATTCCATGAATAAAACAAAATTCTAATGCAGCAGAAGACTTCTGTAGGATTAACGAGGGTCCAAGTAACATAGTATTTGAGGTTGAATAGAGGCAAATTGCCCATCGTGTTCAACCTGTTTTAAGTTGTGCCGATTCTACATACTTGCTAAATAATGTTTTATGACTAGTTAGCTACTATAACTCATGTTACCCCCGGATTAACCACGTTGATACTGTATTTTAAGTATTATAACCTTGGATAGCTTTTTCATTCAGAAATGTATCCATTCCTTTTTTAAATCCAATTACAGAGTCCGCCATTACCACCTTCCCTGGCAGGGAATTCCACATCCTGATTGCCCTAACAGTGAAGAACCCTTTCCTCCGTTGCGTTCGGAACTTTCTCTCCTCCAGTCACAGCGAGTGCTCACGTGTCCTAAACTGTGTTCTTTTAATAAATAATTCCTCTGATAACTCTTTGTGATGTCCCTTTACATATTTGAAGATATTAATAATGTCTTCTCTTAGGCGCCTCTTTTCTAGTGTATACATATTCAGCCTAGTAAGTCTTTCCTTATAGTCCAGTCCTTCTAGGCCTTCAATCAATTTAGTAGCTCGCCTTTGAACACTTTCGAGTTCACTGATGTCTTTTTTATACAATGGTGCCTAAAACTGAACACAATATTCCAGGTGCGGACGTACCAATGCCTTATACAGCGGCATGATTACATCCGAGTCCCTTGTCTCAATTCCCCTTTTTATGCACGCTAGCACCTTACTTGCCTTCTTTACTGCGTTTTGACATTGTGTACGGTTATTAAGCCTATTATCAATGAATACCCCCAAATCTTTTTCCAACTCTATTTCCCCTAGACGTTCCCCATTTAATATGTAGGATGCAAGTTTGTTTTTAGTCCCAAAATGCATAACCTTGCATTTGTCTGTATTGAACCTCATTTTCCATTTAGACGCCCAGAGTTCAAGTTTAGATAGATCATTCTGCAAGGACTCCACATGCAATTCTGAACTGATTACCTTACACAGTTTAGTATCATCTGCAAAGATTGACACTGTGCTTTCCAGACCTATTTCTAGGTCATTGATAAATATGTTGAACCGTAGTGGTCCGAGTACGGACCCTTGTGGTATTTCGCTGACTACTGGGGACCAGGTTGAGGACTTCCCGTTGACCACTACTCGCTGTACCCTGCTATCCAACCAGCTGCTTATCCATGTGCAAATAGTTTTTCGTAGGCCAATCTCTTTTAATTTGCTCATCAGTCTCCTCTGAGGAACTGCTGCATCTCAGGATATAGCCTGGAATCACCATCGTGACCATCGGTTGTGAGGTTACAAGCTTACTCAGGCGTAGTATCCGAACACTGGGGCCGATGAAGTCTGTGTCCGACGATGCAGACCCTGGACCTGTCACACCTTCAAGATGGGGACAACACGCCCTTGTTTGGAAAAATGCGCACATGCCCAGAAGAGTATGGGTCGTTGGGTCGACACAACTTAGGTCGACCGTCATTAGGTCGACCACTGTTTGTCGACATGCATTAGGTCGACAGGGTCACTAGGTCGACATGGTCGACCTATAGTGGTTGCCTTAATGACTGTCAACCTAAGTGGTGTCGACCTAATGACCGTATCCCGCCCAGAATGGGTATTGCGCCTGTACAGAATCCCCAAACATCGTATTTGTATGCAAACCATTGGGTTTGCGTACAAAGATATGAATCCACCCTATGTGCAGTTTCATAAATATTTTTTTTTTTAGATGGTCCTCTTCAACAAAATTTTCACCCCCCCATTTATGGTGCTAACAGTAGGGACACCATTTGGCAACCCCTATTTTTACCATTTTCTAAAGGGGTTCCCTTACTTACCTCTCATCCTTAAGCTTCTCAAGCTTATTTACAAAACCTTACCTTCGCCTGTCAGGAATCTGAACATCGGGATGCTGCGTCGGTATTCGGACCGCCAGCATCCCGAACACCAGCATATCCATCCCAACCCCGTTAAGGCACCCTACAGCTAGGTACACACTATACAATTATCTGTCCAATCTGGCTGGTTGGAATGAAAATCTGGTAAAGTATGGGGATGGATTTGGGAGCCACTGAGCTAATGAATTGTAATAACCCAGAACAAGTAATTGGGATGCAGGTAAAATGCGCGCTACGCCACCAACCGAGTGGGTATAGAACCTGTGGTGAGCGATTTGAGCCACCGGGCCCGAAGCATGGCGAGTGCAGCGAGCCCGCAAGGGGACCCACTGCCGGTAAATTATACCGGACCCCAAGTAATCATATACTTGCTTTCAAAGCTAACTGCTCATTGGTTGTGATAAATAAATAAAATATTCTTAGTAAATACCTTCCAATGTATATAATTGGTGTATACAGTGGGCCTGATTCATGTTTGTAAGTAAAGCAAAAAAAGAAGCACCTGGGCAAAACCATGCTGCACTGCATGTGGGGTATGTGTGTGCACATGTTACAGCTGCCCCACAGGGATCAGTATGATTTACCTACAATCAAATCCCGGCCACAATTGACCGATGGTCAAAATACCGGTATTTAAAACGTCGGCAGGTTAAAAAGTCAACACGAGGTTGTTGTTTTTTAATTGTGTTGTGTATGTTGACATAGGTCGACATGGACACCGTATAATACCCCTTTCACACTGCCAATGCCGGATCCCACCCGGGAATTTGAAACGGGTCCTTCCCGAATGGGATCCGGCATTGGACCCTGACAGGCGTCTTCCCGACCCGGAAATTTGCCGAGTGGGTTGCCATAGCGGCAGGGGGGTGCAGCCTGCAGCGGGGGTGGAGGCGTCGCGGGGAGATGAGCTTATCTCCGTGCCGCCTCTCCCCTATGTAGTGAACGGGTCTCGGTTCGCATTGACACGGAAGCCCGTTCATGCTGCAACTGACCCGGTATTCAACCCGGGAATAACACTGCTTTATTCCGGGGTTAAATTACCGGGTCAGGTGACCATTTCGACTATGGCGCTTTCACAATGCACACCGACCCGTGTCGACCCGATAATATGCTGGGTCGATACCGGGTTATTTGTGCGGTGTGCTATTATATTCCACTTCCACGTCCACGGGTGTGGTATGGAAGGTCGACAGTAACTAGGTCGACAGGGTCTCTAGGTCAACATGGTCTAGGTCAGCAGGTCAAAATGTCGACATAAGTTTTTGATCTTTTTTGGTGTTGTTTTCTCGTTCAAGGACCGGGAATAAGAGCACCGCGTTCCCTTGCATGACGAGCGATTGGGCAAGGTGCCTCGCTCCGCTACCGCAGCGCTCGGGACAGGTTACCATTCCCAATCGTAATCCGCGTGGATCGTAAAGTATGAAAAAGTTTAAAAAATGACAAAAAAGTTTAAAAAACTCATGTCGACCTTTTGACCTGTCGACCTAGAACATGTCAACCTAGAGACCCGCGTCGACCTAGTTACTGCTGACCTAGAAAATGGATCCCACGTCCACTGTGATGGTAAAATATGAACAAGTCGGTTTCAAGTAAAAAATGCATGTTGATTTTTTTTTTTTTGACCTGTCAAAATTTTTAATTCTGGTGTTTTGACCATGTCGGTATTTTGACCGTCGGTCAATGGTTGTCGGTATTTTGACCGTTGAGATTTTGATAGTAGGTAAATTGACCGCACCCCCTTGCATGGCAACAAGGTTGGTTGCATTTAGAAAGTTCCGTGTCTTTTTTTTTTTTGCTTTACTTACAAACATGAATGGGGCCCAGTTTCTGCAGCCTATTGCCACTTCCTGACGTTGCCATGCCTTTTGTATACAGGTTGAGCTCATAACAGTAAAATAATGTGAAATGATTTTATGCCGTGTTTATAGAGCGTGAAGATAATCCGTAGATCTGTTGGAATTGCTGCATTATTATTACAATAGATCCAGACACACTCAGACAGTCCTGAGCGGGATTTATCATTTGCAGCCAGGTGGTACTGGAATAACGGTGTGAAATATGACTATTTTTCCACGGTCTCACCTATTCACTGCGCTGCTCCCACTTTTCCTCAATGTGCAGAACTATAAATCTTAGCTCACTGAGAGCCCAGCAATGTGCCACCAGCTCAAGGCGCAGCCGTCACAGCTTGAGTTACAATAAACACAGTTCAATCTCTTGTACTTCAGTTTGGAGGAAGGCCAGGCGTCCATTAGGAGAACAGCACCGCATCCGTTGCTGGCTCCCCCCGCCCAATGTTATAGCTTTACATTAAATAACTGCTGTACATGCAGTATCGTTCTGAATCCCAGCTGAGTTCTAGATAGATAGATAGATAGATAGATAGATAGATAGATAGATAGATAGATAGATAGATAGATAGATAGATAGATAAAAATAATATGGTATCCAGCTCTCTATGGCCCTCATTCAGATGTGGACTGAGTAGCGGCTCATGCAGCAATCCCTAACTCCAAACCTAATCCTAAACCTAATCCTAATGATAACTTTATCCTAACCCCAAACCTAATCCTATCCCTAAACCTAATCCTAACTCTAATTTAATCCTAACCCTCAATCTAATCCTCAATCCCTAACCCTAAATCTAATCATAACCCTAATCCTATACCTAATCCTAGCCCTAACCTTAATCCTAATCCTAGACCTAATCATAACCACAAATCTAATACTAAACCTAATCCTATACCTAACCATAATTTTATCCTAACCCCAAACCTAATCCTCTCCCTAAACCTAATCCTAACTCTAATTTAATCCTAACCCTCAATCTAATCCTCAATCCCTAACCCTAAATCTAATCATAAACCTAATCCTATACCTAATCCTAGCCCTAACCTTAATCCTAATCCTAGACCTAATCATAACCACAAATCTAATACTAAACCTAATCCTATACCTAACCATAACCCTAATCCTAGCCCTAATCCTAACTTTATTCCTAACCAAAACCCTAATCCTAGCCCTAAACTTCATTCTAATCCTAACCTTAGAGTTGGTCCTATCCCTAACCCTATGCCTAACCTAATCCTAATAAACCCTAATCCTAACCCTAAATCGAATCCTATCCCTAACCTAATCCTAACCATAACCTTAATCCTAGCCCTAACCCTAAACCTTTCCCTAACCACAAAACCCTAGACTTAATCCTATCCCTAACCTAATCCTAACCATAATCCTAATGCTAGTCCTAAATGTAATCCTAACCCTAATATTAACCCTAAACCTAATCCTAACCCTGGACCTAGATCTGATCCTAACCCTTTGTTATATTTCAAATATTTGCATTTTTCTCTTTCCTTTTCTAACAAAAAAACAACAACATTGATTTAAAAGTAATTTATACAATTTGTGGGGGGGGGGGGGGGTGTTAAGTTAGATGCAAATAAACACCAGGAGAGAAAAAATAGGATTTTAATTCCTACCGGTAAATCCTTTTCTCTTAGTCCGTAGAGGATGCTGGGGACTACAAAAGGACCATGGTGTATAGACGGGATCCGCAGGAGACATGGGCACACTATAAGACTTTGAATGGGTGTGAACTGGCTCTTCCCTCTTTGCCACTCCTCCAGACCTCAGTTATAGGAACTGTGCCCAGAGGAGATGGACATTTCGAGGAAAAGGATTTTGTTAAACTAATGGTGAGATACATACCAGCTCACACAACCCCACACCGTACAACATGGCATTTAACTAAACCCAGTTAACAGTGTGAACCAAAACAGATCAGCTACAATCTGACCCATACCAACACAACCTTTGCGTAACACAAGCAATAACTATATACAATTACTGCAGATAGAGTCCGCACTGGGACGGGCGCCCAGCATCCTCTACGGACTAAGAGAAAAGGATTTACCGGTAGGTATTAAAATCCTATTTTCTCCTTCGTCCTAGAGGATGATGGGGACTCCAAAAGGACCATGGGGTTTATACCAAAGCTCCAAACCGGGCGGGAGAGTGCGGATGACTCTGCAGCACCGAATGAGCAAGCATGAGTTCCTCATGAGCCAGGGTATCAAACATGTAGAACTTTGCAACAGTGTTTGACCCCGACCAAGTAGCTGCTCGGCAAAGCTGTAATGCCGAGATGCCTCGGGCAGCCGCCCAAGATGAGCCCACCTTCCTAGTGGAATGGGCCTTCACCGATTTCGGTAACGGCAATCCAGCTGTAGAATGAGCCTGCTGAATCGTATTACAGATCCAGCGTGCAATAGTCTGCTTAGAAGCAGGAGTGCCAACCTTGTTGGCCGCATACAGGACAAACAGTGCCTCTGTTTTCCTCACCCGAGCCATTCTGGCTACATAAATTTTCAAAGCCCTGACCACATCTAGAGACTTTGAATCAGCCAAGGCTTCCGTAGCCACAGGCACCACAATAGGTTGGTTCATGTGAAACGAAGAAACCACCTTTGGTAGAAATTGTTGACGAGTTCTCAACTCCGCTCTATCCTCATGGAAAATCAGATAGGGGCTTTTGTGAGACAAAGCCGCCAATTCGGACACCCGCCTTGCGGATGCCAAGGCCAATAGCATGACCACTTTCCAAGTGAGAAATTTCAACTCAACCTTTTGTAAAGGTTCAAACCAATGTGACGTAAGGAACTGTAACACCACGTTAAGGTACCACGGTGCCACTGGGGGCACAAATGGAGGTTGGGTATGTAGTACACCCTTCAAGAAAGTCTGTACTTCTGGAAGTGAGGCTAATTCCCTTTGAAAGAAAATTGATAAGGCAGAAACCTGCACTTTAATGGATCCTAACTTCAGGCCCGCATCCACACCTGCTTGCAAAAAGTGGAGAAAACGCCCCAGCTGAAATTCTTCCGTAGGAACCTGCTTGGATTCACACCAAGACACATATTTTCTCCAAATACGGTGATAATGCTTCGCCGTAACTTCCTTTCTAGCTTTAAGTAGAGTGGGAATGACTTCCCCGGGAATACCCTTCCTAGCTAGGATTTGGCGTTCAACCGCCATGCCATCAAACGCAACCGCGGTAAGTCCTGGAACACGCACGGCCCTTGCTGTAACAGATCCTCTCTTAGAGGAAGAGGCCAGGGATCTCCGGTAAGTAATTCCTGAAGATCGGGATACCAGGCCCTCCATGGCCAATCTGGAACAACGAGTATCGCCTGAACCCTTGTTCTTCTTATGATCCTTATCACCTTTGGAATAAGTAGAAGTGGAGGGAACACATAGACCGACCGAAACACCCACGGCGTCACTAGTGCGTCCACTGCTATTGTTTGAGGGTCCCTTGACCTGGAACAATATGTCTGAAGCTTCTAGTTGAGGCGAGACGCCATCATGTCTATTTGAGGAAGTCCCCAACGACTTGTCACTTCTGCAAAGACCTCTTGATGAAGATCCCACTCTCCTGGATGGAGATCGTGTCTGCTGAGGAAGTCTGCTTCCCAGTTGTCCACTCCTGGAATGAAGACCGCTGACAGAGCGCTTGCATGTTTTTCCGCCCAGCGAAGAATCTTGGTGGCCTACGCCATCGCCGCTCTGCTCTTTGTTCCGCCTTGGCGGTTTATGCGTGCCACGGCTGTGATGTTGTCCAACTGAATCAGGACGGGTAGGCCGCGAAGAAGCTGTTCCGCGAGCCGCAGGCCGTTGTAGATGGCCCTTAACTCCAGCACGTTTATGTGCAGACAAGCTTCCTGGCTTGACCATTTTCCCTGGAAATTTTGTCCCTGTGTGACTGCTCCCCATCCTCGTAAACTCGCGTCCGTGGTCACCAGAATCCAATCTTGGATGCCAAACCTGCGACCCTCTAGAAGGTGAGAACTTTGGAGCCACCACAGGAGAGAAACCCTGGCCCTGGGGGACAGACTTATCTTCCGATGCATCTGCAGATGGGACCCTGACCACTTGTCCAGCGGGTCCCACTGAAACTTTCTTGCATGGAATCTGCCAAACGTAATGGCCTCGTAGGCCGCCACCATTTTCCCCAGCACTCGAGTGCAGTGATGAATCGACACTCTTGGCGGTTTCAGAAGTTCCTTGACCATGTTCTGGGTTTCCTGAGCTTTTTCCAACGGGAGGAAGATCCTCTGCAGTTCGGTGTCCAGAATCATACCCAAAAAGGACAGCCGAGTTGTCGGAATCAACTGCGACTTTGGTAAATTAAGGAGCCAGCCATGCTGTTGCAGCACCTGCAGGGAGAGCGCAACGCTTTTTAGTAACTGCTCCCTTGATCTCGCCTTTATTAGGAGATCGTCCAAGTATGGGATAATTGTGACCCCTTGCTTGCGCAGGAGCACCATCATTTCTGCCATCACCTTGGTGAAAATCCTCGGGGACGTGGAAAGACCAAACGGCAACGTCTGAAATTGGTAGTGACAATCCTGAACAGCGAACCTCAGATACATCTGATGAGGAGGATATATGGGGACATGTAGGTAAGCATCCTTTATGTCGACTGACACCATAAAATCCTCCCCCTCCAGACTGGAGATTACCGCTCGGAGAGATTCCATCTTGAATTTGAAACTTTTCAAATACACATTGAGGGATTTTAAGTTCAGAATCGGCCTGACCGAGCCATCCGGCTTCGGGACCACAATCAGGCTTGAATAAAACCCTTTTCCCCGTTGTGACGGGGGTACCTCAACAATTACTCGCTGCTGACACAGCTTTTGTATTGCCGTACACACTACCTCTCTTTCCGGAAGAGAAGCTGGCAAGGCCGATTTGAAAAATTGGTGTGGAGGCACGTCTTGAAACTCCAGCTTGTATCCTTGGGTCACAATTTCCAGCACCCAAGGATCCAGGCCCGAGAGAACCCAGACCTGATTGAAGAGCTGAAGACGCACTCCCACCGGTGCGGACTCCCGCAGGGGAGCCCCAGCTTCATGCGGTGGATTTGGCAGAAGCCGGGGAGGACTTCTGCTCCTGGGAGCCTGCCACAGCCGGCGATCTTTTTCCTCTTCCCTTACCTCTTGCCGCAAGGAAGGATGACCCACGTCCTTTCCGAAATTTCTGCGACCGAAAGGACTGCATCTGATATGGGGGCGTTTTCTTTTGCTGTGGAGGAACTTACCCGCAGTAGCTGTAGAAACCAGGTCCGCGAGGCCTTCACCAAACAAAACTCCACCCTTATAGGGCAGAGCCTCCATAGCCTTCTTAGAATCAGCATCACCATTTCTATTGATGAGTCCACTACGCCCTTCTAACCGAGACTGCCATGGCATTGGCCCTTGCTCCCAAAAGGCCAATATCTCTCGCTGTCTCCTACAGATAGACTGCAGCGTCCCTGATATGACCCAGAGTCAAAAGCACGCTATCCCTATCCAGGGTGTCTATTTCCGATGACAAGTTATCTGCCCGCTTTTCAATCGCGTTACTCACCCACGCCGAAGCCACAGCCGGACGGAGCAGGATACCTGTCGTGACATAAATAGATTTCAAGGTAGCCTCCTGCCTACGATCAGCAGGATCCTTAAGGGTCGCCATTTCAGGAGATGGTAGCGCCACTTTCTTGGACAATCGCGCCAAAGCTTTGTCTACCGTGGGTGTTGACTACCACCCAACCCTATCCTGGGAAGGAAACGGATATGCCATAGCAATTCTCCTGGGAATGTGCCACCTCTTGTCTGGCGTTTCCCAGGCTTTTTCAAAAAGGGCATTTAGTTCATGAGAGGGAGGAAACGTTACCTCTGGTTTCTTCCCCTTATACATACAGACCCTTGTCTCAGGGACAGCGGGGTCTACCGTGATATGTAACACATCCTTTATCGCCACAATCATGTATTGAATACTCTTAGCCACCTTAAGATTCAACTTAGCATCATTATAGTCAACACTGGAATCGGAATCCGTGTCGGTATCAGTGTCAGCTATCTGGGTAAATGAACGTTTTTGGGACCCCGAGGGGGCCTGAGTGAGTGGTACCACATCTCCCATGGATTGTCTCCATGCTTGGTTCTGAGACTCAGATTTGTCTAACCTCTTATGCAGCAAATCCACACTGTTATTCAACACACTCCACATATCAACCCAATTAGCAGTCGGCGGTGCCGACAGAGTCACTCCTTCATTCTGTTCAGCTCTCACACTAACCTCCTCCTGGGAAGAGCATTCAGTTTCTGCCGTGTCGACACACACGTACCGACACCCCCAAACACACTGGGCAAAAGGGGACAGACCCACAGTAAGGCCTTTCAGAGAGACAGAGAAGGAGTTTGCCAGCTCACACCCAGCGCCCCACCGGTCTGAAAAAAGCACAATGCCCCAGACCTATAAGCGCTTGTTTATATAAACAACCAACACCAATTTTATGTGCCCCCCCCCCCCTTTTATTTAGCACCTTGTTACTTGTGACAGCAGTGAAGGGCCGGGAGCAGCGTCTCTGCAGCAAGCTGTTGAGAGAAAATGGCGCTGGTCAGAGCTGAAGGACAAAGCCCCGCCCCCTATATGGCGCGCTTCGATCCCGCTTTTATTTTCACTGGCGGGGGTCTCCTAACAGTGCCTATGCACTGATACACTGTGCCAGTACCTTAAAATGAGGTTTAAATTGCTGCCCAGGGCGCCCCCCCTGCGTCCTGCACCCATGTAGTGCCTGTGTGTGCGGGAGCAATGGTGCGCAGCGCGACCGCTGCGTGGTACCTCAGGAAGACTTCTGCCGCCTTCAAACGTCTTCTTTGCTTCGGTTACTCACCTGTCTTCAATCTTCTGGCTCTGGGACGGCAGCGCGGCTCCGGGAACGAGCAGCTAGGCGACCCAAGTGATCAGACCCTCTGGAGCTAATGGTGTCCAGTAGCCTAAGAAGCAGAGCCTATCAACTCACAGAAGTAGGTCTGCTTCTCTCCCCTCAGTCCCACGAAGCAGGGAGCCTGTTGCCAGCAGTGCTCCCTGAAAATAAAAAACCTAACAAAAGTCTTTTTAGAGAAACTCTGTAGAGCTCCCCTAGTGTGTAACCAGTCTCCTCTGGGCACAGAATCTAACTGAGGTCTGGAGGAGGGGCATAGAGGGAGGAGCCAGTTCACACCCATTCAAAGTCTTATAGTGTGCCCATGTCTCCTGCGGATCCCGTCTATACCCCATGGTCCTTTTGGAGTCCCCAGCATCCTCTAGGACGAAGGAGAAAACTTTTTCGCAATTTTTTTTCCAATGTTTATCCAATATTTTTTTCCAGGTGATCCAATTTGGTCTCCCAAAAACACACCGGCTCAGTGAATGCAATTACCCGCGATCAGTAACTGAATTCTCCCCTTAACCATTTCCTTTTTTATACCCCCCGCCCAGCCTCCAAATTGGGTTGAGTGTGGTTTGTTTATGTGTTCTGTAGGAAAGAAAGTGTGTACTCACTCTTAGGGAGAAATTCAATTACCCGTGATTATTGATCGTGGGTAATTGAATTGCCAGGGGCTATTCAATTAGCCACGATAAGGCGGCACGAGCCACGGTTTATCAGGTATTTTGTTTCAGCAGCCTCTGGCAGGCGAAACCAAATCCATGAACACCCCCCCATTTTTCGTCTGAAAACGGGGCTGTTTCTAGTGAAAACACAAAGGTTACACTTTTTTCAGGTGACCAAATTGGATAGGCCGAAAAAAAAAATATTGAGAAACATCAGAAAAATCGCGAAAAATTTCAAATTTTTTGCTCTCAATGTTTTTTCCACCTAATTGAATTCCCCGCTTTGTCATCTATGCGGGATGCCTAAAGTCCCTAAATTCCTGTATTTAGGGACTTCTACAGGTCATGACTTGCTGTCTGATTACTCTCTTTCTGGCAATATTGGCAGACAGAATGGGCTAATGTTTTTGCCAGAATCTAATTAATCTACCAGTATATTTTTGGATTGTGGGAGGAAACTCACAAAAGAACGGGTCATCTATACTAACCTCACACATATAGGGCCTTGGGGCCTAATTCAGACCTGATCGTAGACGTAAATTTAGCACATCTACGATCATCTTCCCTGACATGCGGGGGGACGCCCAGCACAGGGCTAGTCCGCCCCGCTTGTCAGCCCCTGCCCTTTCGCACCATTACAAAAGCATCTCACAGCAGCGATGCTTTTGTACTTGAAGGATAGCTCCTTACCAGCGCAGCTCCTACGCACTGGCAGGGAGATACTCATCTCTGTCCGGGCCGCAGCGGCAGCATGTGACGTCACGCAGCACGCGCGGCCGCTCCCCACACCGTCCAGGCCTGCCTGCATTGCCCAGACCGCAATCGCAGGGCTGAGACGGCCGTCGGCTGTCTGGCATGCTCCTGTGCACTGCGACGCCGGCACATGCGCAGTTCAGAACTGATCGGCTGCTGTGCGAAAACGCACAGCAGCAATCGGGTCTGAATTAGGCCCTTGGTGCGAGTCTAACCAAAGACCTCAGTGCTGTTGAGCAGTAATGCTAACCGCTACACCAACCACGCAGGCCACTGCAGTCCAAATGCAGTTTACTGAACTCTGGGGGTCCTTCTGACCCGTTCGCTCGCTGCATTTTAACGCAGCAGAACGAATGAGTCCCTACTGCGCATGCGCTGGCGCCGTACCGCGCCGGTGCATTCCAGACGGCCGAAGGCCGTAGCAGGGATACGATCGCCTCTGCCTGATTGACAGGCAGAGGCGATCACTGGGCGGGAGGGGTCGGAACGGCCGCCGTTTCGTGGGTTTGGTCCGGCCAAAGCAGGCGTGGCCGGACCGAATGGGGGACGGGCCGCAGCAGCGGCGTGACGTCACACGCAGCCGCTGCGGGCTGGGGAGCAATGAGTAGCTCCCGGCCAGCACGCTAAAGCTGCGCTGGTCGGGAGCTACTCTTGAAGTGCAAAGGCATCGCCGCTGTGCGATGCCTTTGCACTTCTGTGAGGGGGGCCGGCACTGACATGCGGGGTGGACTAGCCCTGTGCTGGGCGTCCCCCCCGCATGTCAGGGAAGAAGATCGTAGCTGTGCTAAATTTAGCACAGCTACAATCGACTCGGAATGACGCCCTCTGTTCCAATCGATGTACAGTACTCTTCAATGGCTTTTAACCTACAAAGGCCAGAGGATAAGAATAACATAATTCAGTGAATAAAGAGGAATGAGAGGAATTGTACTGGGAGTTGACCAGTCCTGATATATGTAACGTGAACATTCTATAATGCCTGATGCAGTGTTGGATCTTGCGATAAATCTCTGCCTGCTTTACGGTCGCAATGCTGCCTAACAGCGTCTTCTGTCCCCCACCCCCCAAAGCTCCTCCAGCGAGCAGAACATATTTCCTGGAAAACATACTTCTGGTGTTCTGTCTGTAGAGCGGTAACTCTATCTCCAGCGTGTCATAACATTCATATCACTGCATCCTCGGCGTCCATGGAACACACAAGCGTGGACAGACAGAGGACGCTGCGGCTGCTGGCTGAGTACCCGTGAATGTCAGAAACAGCTGGATGTCTCGGTACCTGCAGACAAGGGGGAGAGTGTTGCTGCGGATTTATGACATTCCGTCTTGGTGACATTCTCCCAACGTTACAATTTTTATGGCCCAGGAAGCAGATTCTTATTGGATCTCACC